>NW_027367294.1:0-35000 GCF_046119375.1 Phyllobates terribilis | reverse complement strand
TTTGCTATCATCAAACCTGTAGCCAGCTCTGATCCTCATTGAGCTATTCCAAGGGTGAGGGCTGGCTAAGGGTCGCCCTGGAGGCACCTGTAGCCAGCTCTCATCCTCATTGAGCTGCTCCAAGGGTGAGGGCTGGCTAGGGGTCGCCCTGGAGGCACCTGTAGCCAGCTCTCATCCTCATTGAGCTGCTCCAAGGGTGAGGGCTGGCTAGGGGTCGCCCTGGAGGCACCTGTAGCCAGCTCTCATCCTCATTGAGCTGCTCCAAGGGTGAGGGCTGGCTACGGGTCGCCCTGGAGGCACCTGTAGCCAGCTCTCATCCTCATTGAGCTGCTCCAAGGGTGAGGGCTGGCTAGGGGTCGCCCTGGAGGCACCTGTAGCCAGCTCTCATCCTCATTGAGCTGCTCCAAGGGTGAGGGCTGGCTAGGGGTCGCCCTGGAGGCACCTGTAGCCAGCTCTCATCCTCATTGAGCTGCTCCAAGGGTGAGGGCTGGCTAGGGGTCGCCCTGGAGGCACCTGTAGCCAGCTCTCATCCTCATTGAGCTGCTCCAAGGGTGAGGGCTGGCTAGGGGTCGCCCTGGAGGCACCTGTAGCCAGCTCTCATCCTCATTGAGCTGCTCCAAGGGTGAGGGCTGGCTAGGGGTCGCCCTGGAGGCACCTGTAGCCAGCTCTCATCCTCATTGAGCTGCTCCAAGGGTGAGGGCTGGCTAGGGGTCGCCCTGGAGGCACCTGTAGCCAGCTCTCATCCTCATTGAGCTATTCGAAGGGTGAGGGCTGGCTACGTGTCGCCCTGGAGGCACCTGTAGCCAACTCTCATCCTCATTGAGCGTGATAACGGACGCTGCGCTGAACGGCGGCGCATAGGAACGGGCGGTGAAATAAGCGCGCCAAAAAAACTATAAAGTTTACGTTTTTTTTCCGTAATTCATCAGATGAGAGTGATAACGGACGCTGCGCTGAACGGCGGCGCGTAGGAACGGGCGGTGAAATAAGCGCGCCAAAAAAACTATAAAATTTACGTTTTTTTTCCGTAATTCATCAGATGAGCGTGATAACGGAAGCTGCGCTGAACGGCGGCGCGTAGGAACGGGCGGTGAAATATGTGCGCCAAAAAAGCTATAAAGTGTACGTTTTTTTTCCATAATTCATTAGATGAGCGTGATAACGGAAGCTGCGTTGAACGGCGCGTAGGAACGGGCGGTGAAATAAGCGCGCCAAAAAAACTATAAAGTTTACGTTTTTTTTCCGTAATTCATCAGATGAGCGTGATAACGGAAGCTGCGCTGAACGGTGGCGCGTAGTAACAGGCGGTGAAATAAGCGCGCCAAAAAACTATAAAGTTTACTTTTTTTCCATAATTCATTAGATGAGCGTGATAACGGAAGCTGCGCTGAACGGCGGCGCGTAGGAACGGGCGGTGAAATAAGCGCGCCAAAAAACTATAAAGTTTACGTTTTTTTTCCGTAATTCATCAGATGAGCGTGATAACGGAAGGTGCGCTGAACCGCGGCGCGTAGGAACGGGCGGTGAAATAAGCGCGCCAAAAAAACTATAAAGTTTACGTTTTTTTCCATAATTCATTAGATGAGCGTGATAACGGAAGCTGCGCTGAACGGCGGCGCGTAGGAAAAGGCAGTGAAATAAGCGCGCCAAAAAAACTATAAAGTTTACGTTTTTTTTCCGTAATTTATCAGATGAGCGTGATAACGGACGAAGCCCTTAACGGCGGCGTCAGAGCGACTTTTTTTTGTTGCAGATTGAATTTTAAGTGCTTTTGCTATCATCAAACCTGTAGCCAGCTCTGATCCTCATTGAGCTATTCCAAGGGTGAGGGCTGGCTAAGGGTCGCCCTGGAGGCACCTGTAGCCAGCTCTCATCCTCATTGAGCTGCTCCAAGGGTGAGGGCTGGCTAGGGGTCGCCCTGGAGGCACCTGTAGCCAGCTCTCATCCTCATTGAGCTGCTCCAAGAGTGAGGGCTGGCTAGGGGTCGCCCTGGAGGCACCTGTAGCCAGCTCTCATCCTCATTGAGCTGCTCCAAGGGTGAGGGCTGGCTACGGGTCGCCCTGGAGGCACCTGTAGCCAGCTCTCATCCTCATTGAGCTGCTCCAAGGGTGAGGGCTGGCTAGGGGTCGCCCTGGAGGCACCTGTAGCCAGCTCTCATCCTCATTGAGCTGCTCCAAGGGTGAGGGCTGGCTACGGGTCGCCCTGGAGGCACCTGTAGCCAGCTCTCATCCTCATTGAGCTGCTCCAAGGGTGAGGGCTGGCTAGGGGTCGCCCTGGAGGCACCTGTAGCCAGCTCTCATCCTCATTGAGCTGCTCCAAGGGTGAGGGCTGGCTATGGGTCGCCCTGGAGGCACCTGTAGCCAGCTCTCATCCTCATTGAGCTGCTCCAAGGGTGAGGGCTGGCTAGGGGTCGCCCTGGAGGCACCTGTAGCCAGCTCTCATCCTCATTGAGCTGCTCCAAGGGTGAGGGCTGGCTAGGGGTCTCCCTGGAGGCACCTGTAGCCAGCTCTCATCCTCATTGAGCTATTCGAAGGGTGAGGGCTGGCTACGTGTCGCCCTGGAGGCACCTGTAGCCAACTCTCATCCTCATTGAGCGTGATAACGGACGCTGCGCTGAACGGCGGCGCATAGGAACGGGCGGTGAAATAAGCGCGCCAAAAAAACTATAAAGTTTACGTTTTTTTTCCGTAATTCATCAGATGAGGGTGATAACGGACGCTGCGCTGAACGGCGGCGCGTAGGAACAGGCGGTGAAATAAGCGCGCCAAAAAAACTATAAAATTTACGTTTTTTTTCCGTAATTCATCAGATGAGCGTGATAACGGAAGCTGCGCTGAACGGCGGCGCGTAGGAACGGGCGGTGAAATATGTGCGCCAAAAAAGCTATAAAGTGTACGTTTTTTTTCCATAATTCATTAGATGAGCGTGATAACGGAAGCTGCGTTGAACGGCGCGTAGGAACGGGCGGTGAAATAAGCGCGCCAAAAAAACTATAAAGTTTACGTTTTTTTTCCGTAATTCATCAGATGAGCGTGATAACGGAAGCTGCGCTGAACGGTGGCGCGTAGTAACAGGCGGTGAAATAAGCGCGCCAAAAAACTATAAAGTTTACTTTTTTTTCATAATTCATTAGATGAGCGTGATAACGGAAGCTGCGCTGAACGGCGGCGCGTAGGAACGGGCGGTGAAATAAGCGCGCCAAAAAACTATAAAGTTTACGTTTTTTTTCCGTAATTCATCAGATGAGCGTGATAACGGAAGGTGCGCTGAACCGCGGCGCGTAGGAACGGGCGGTGAAATAAGCGCGCCAAAAAAACTATAAAGTTTACGTTTTTTTCCATAATTCATTAGATGAGCGTGATAACGGAAGCTGCGCTGAACGGCGGCGCGTAGGAAAAGGCAGTGAAATAAGCGCGCCAAAAAAACTATAAAGTTTACGTTTTTTTTCCGTAATTTATCAGATGAGCGTGATAACGGACGAAGCCCTTAACGGCGGCGTCAGAGCGACTTTTTTTTGTTGCAGATTGAATTTTAAGTGCTTTTGCTATCATCAAACCTGTAGCCAGCTCTGATCCTCATTGAGCTATTCCAAGGGTGAGGGCTGGCTAAGGGTCGCCCTGGAGGCACCTGTAGCCAGCTCTCATCCTCATTGAGCTGCTCCAAGGGTGAGGGCTGGCTAGGGGTCGCCCTGGAGGCACCTGTAGCCAGCTCTCATCCTCATTGAGCTGCTCCAAGGGTGAGGGCTGGCTAGGGGTCGCCCTGGAGGCACCTGTAGCCAGCTCTCATCCTCATTGAGCTGCTCCAAGGGTGAGGGCTGGCTACGGGTCGCCCTGGAGGCACCTGTAGCCAGCTCTCATCCTCATTGAGCTGCTCCAAGGGTGAGGGCTGGCTAGGGGTCGCCCTGGAGGCACCTGTAGCCAGCTCTCATCCTCATTGAGCTGCTCCAAGGGTGAGGGCTGGCTAGGGGTCGCCCTGGAGGCACCTGTAGCCAGCTCTCATCCTCATTGAGCTGCTCCAAGGGTGAGGGCTGGCTAGGGGTCGCCCTGGAGGCACCTGTAGCCAGCTCTCATCCTCATTGAGCTGCTCCAAGGGTGAGGGCTGGCTAGGGGTCGCCCTGGAGGCACCTGTAGCCAGCTCTCATCCTCATTGAGCTGCTCCAAGGGTGAGGGCTGGCTAGGGGTCGCCCTGGAGGCACCTGTAGCCAGCTCTCATCCTCATTGAGCTGCTCCAAGGGTGAGGGCTGGCTAGGGGTCGCCCTGGAGGCACCTGTAGCCAGCTCTCATCCTCATTGAGCTGCTCCAAGGGTGAGGGCTGGCTAGGGGTCGCCCTGGAGGCACCTGTAGCCAGCTCTTATCCTCATTGAGCTATTCGAAGGGTGAGGGCTGGCTACGTGTCGCCCTGGAGGCACCTGTAGCCAACTCTCATCCTCATTGAGCGTGATAACGGACGCTGCGCTGAACGGCGGCGCATAGGAACGGGCGGTGAAATAAGCGCGCCAAAAAAACTATAAAGTTTACGTTTTTTTTCCGTAATTCATCAGATGAGGGTGATAACGGACGCTGCGCTGAACGGCGGCGCGTAGGAACGGGCGGTGAAATAAGCGCGCCAAAAAAACTATAAAATTTACGTTTTTTTTCCGTAATTCATCAGATGAGCGTGATAACGGAAGCTGCGCTGAACGGCGGCGCGTAGGAACGGGCGGTGAAATAAGTGCGCCAAAAAAGCTATAAAGTGTACGTTTTTTTTCCATAATTCATTAGATGAGCGTGATAACGGAAGCTGCGTTGAACGGCGGCGCGTAGGAACGGGCGGTGAAATAAGCGCGCCAAAAAAACTATAAAGTTTACGTTTTTTTTCCGTAATTCATCAGATGAGCGTGATAACGGAAGCTGCGCTGAACGGTGGCGCGTAGTAACAGGCGGTGAAATAAGCGCGCCAAAAAACTATAAAGTTTACTTTTTTTCCATAA
Organism: Phyllobates terribilis; assembly: GCF_046119375.1. Classification (NCBI taxonomy): domain Eukaryota; kingdom Metazoa; phylum Chordata; class Amphibia; order Anura; family Dendrobatidae; genus Phyllobates; species Phyllobates terribilis. The sequence continues at coordinate 30,031 of NW_027367294.1, read as the reverse complement.
TTCATTAGATGAGCGTGATAACGGAAGCTGCGCTGAACGGCGGCGCGTAGGAACGGGCGGTGAAATAAGCGCGCCAAAAAAACTATAAAGTTTACGTTTTTTTTCCGTAATTCATCAGATGAGCGTGATAACGGAAGGTGCGCTGAACCGCGGCGCGTAGGAACGGGCGGTGAAATAAGCGCGCCAAAAAACTATAAAGTTTACGTTTTTTTCCATAATTCATTAGATGAGCGTGATAACGGAAGCTGCGCTGAACGGCGGCGCGTAGGAAAAGGCAGTGAAATAAGCGCGCCAAAAAAACTATAAAGTTTACGTTTTTTTTCCGTAATTTATCAGATGAGCGTGATAACGGACGCAGCCCTTAACGGCGGCGTCAGAGCGACTTTTTTTTGTTGCAGATTGAATTTTAAGTGCTTTTGCTATCATCAAACCTGTAGCCAGCTCTGATCCTCATTGAGCTATTCCAACGGTGAGGGCTGGCTAAGGGTCGCCCTGGAGGCACCTGTAGCCAGCTCTCATCCTCATTGAGCTGCTCCAAGGGTGAGGGCTGGCTAGGGGTCGCCCTGGAGGCACCTGTAGCCAGCTCTCATCCTCATTGAGCTGCTCCAAGGGTGAGGGCTGGCTACGGGTCGCCCTGGAGGCACCTGTAGCCAGCTCTCATCCTCATTGAGCTGCTCCAAGGGTGAGGGCTGGCTAGGGGTCGCCCTGGAGGCACCTGTAGCCAGCTCTCATCCTCATTGAGCTGCTCCAAGGGTGAGGGCTGGCTAGGGGTCGCCCTGGAGGCACCTGTAGCCAGCTCTCATCCTCATTGAGCTGCTCCAAGGGTGAGGGCTGGCTAGGGGTCGCCCTGGAGGCACCTGTAGCCAGCTCTCATCCTCATTGAGCTGCTCCAAGGGTGAGGGCTGGCTAGGGGTCGCCCTGGAGGCACCTGTAGCCAGCTCTCATCCTCATTGAGCTGCTCCAAGGGTGAGGGCTGGCTAGGGGTCGCCCTGGAGGCACCTGTAGCCAGCTCTCATCCTCATTGAGCTGCTCCAAGGGTGAGGGCTGGCTAGGGGTCGCCCTGGAGGCACCTGTAGCCAGCTCTCATCCTCATTGAGCTATTCGAAGGGTGAGGGCTGGCTACGTGTCGCCCTGGAGGCACCTGTAGCCAACTCTCATCTTCATTGAGCGTGATAACGGACGCTGCGCTGAACGGCGGCGCGTAGGAACGGGCGGTGAAATAAGCGCGCCAAAAAAACTATAAAGTTTACGTTTTTTTTCCGTAATTCATCAGATGAGCGTGATAACGGAAGCTGCGCTGAACGGTGGCGCGTAGTAACAGGCGGTGAAATAAGCGCGCCAAAAAACTATAAAGTTTACTTTTTTTCCATAATTCATTAGATGAGCGTGATAACGGAAGCTGCGCTGAACGGCGGCGCGTAGGAACGGGCGGTAAAATAAGCGCGCCAAAAAAACTATAAAGTTTACGTTTTTTTTCCGTAATTCATCAGATGAGCGTGATAACGGAAGGTGCGCTGAACCGCGGCGCGTAGGAACGGGCGGTGAAATAAGCGCGCCAAAAAACTATAAACTTTACGTTTTTTTCCATAATTCATTAGATGAGCGTGATAACGGAAGCTGCGCTGAACGGCGGCGCGTAGGAAAAGGCAGTGAAATAAGCGCGCCAAAAAAACTATAAAGTTTACGTTTTTTTTCCGTAATTTATCAGATGAGCGTGATAACGGACGCAGCCCTTAACGGCGGCGTCAGAGCGACTTTTTTTTGTTGCAGATTGAATTTTAAGTGCTTTTGCTATCATCAAACCTGTAGCCAGCTCTGATCCTCATTGAGCTATTCCAAGGGTGAGGGCTGGCTAAGGGTCGCCCTGGAGGCACCTGTAGCCAGCTCTCATCCTCATTGAGCTGCTCCAAGGGTGAGGGCTGGCTAGGGGTCGCCCTGGAGGCACCTGTAGCCAGCTCTCATCCTCATTGAGCTGCTCCAAGGGTGAGGGCTGGCTAGGGGTCGCCCTGGAGGCACCTGTAGCCAGCTCTCATCCTCATTGAGCTGCTCCAAGGGTGAGGGCTGGCTACGGGTCGCCCTGGAGGCACCTGTAGCCAGCTCTCATCCTCATTGAGCTGCTCCAAGGGTGAGGGCTGGCTAGGGGTCGCCCTGGAGGCACCTGTAGCCAGCTCTCATCCTCATTGAGCTGCTCCAAGGGTGAGGGCTGGCTAGGGGTCGCCCTGGAGGCACCTGTAGCCAGCTCTCATCCTCATTGAGCTGCTCCAAGGGTGAGGGCTGGCTAGGGGTCGCCCTGGAGGCACCTGTAGCCAGCTCTCATCCTCATTGAGCTGCTCCAAGGGTGAGGGCTGGCTAGGGGTCGCCCTGGAGGCACCTGTAGCCAGCTCTCATCCTCATTGAGCTGCTCCAAGGGTGAGGGCTGGCTAGGGGTCGCCCTGGAGGCACCTGTAGCCAGCTCTCATCCTCATTGAGCTGCTCCAAGGGTGAGGGCTGGCTAGGGGTCGCCCTGGAGGCACCTGTAGCCAGCTCTTATCCTCATTGAGCTATTCGAAGGGTGAGGGCTGGCTACGTGTCGCCCTGGAGGCACCTGTAGCCAACTCTCATCCTCATTGAGCGTGATAACGGACGCTGCGCTGAACGGCGGCGCATAGGAACGGGCGGTGAAATAAGCGCGCCAAAAAAACTATAAAGTTTACGTTTTTTTTCCGTAATTCATCAGATGAGGGTGATAACGGACGCTGCGCTGAACGGCGGCGCGTAGGAACGGGCGGTGAAATAAGCGCGCCAAAAAAACTATAAAATTTACGTTTTTTTTCCGTAATTCATCAGATGAGCGTGATAACGGAAGCTGCGCTGAACGGCGGCGCGTAGGAACGGGCGGTGAAATAAGTGCGCCAAAAAAGCTATAAAGTGTACGTTTTTTTTCCATAATTCATTAGATGAGCGTGATAACGGAAGCTGCGTTGAACGGCGGCGCGTAGGAACGGGCGGTGAAATAAGCGCGCCAAAAAAACTATAAAGTTTACGTTTTTTTTCCGTAATTCATCAGATGAGCGTGATAACGGAAGCTGCGCTGAACGGTGGCGCGTAGTAACAGGCGGTGAAATAAGCGCGCCAAAAAACTATAAAGTTTACTTTTTTTCCATAATTCATTAGATGAGCGTGATAACGGAAGCTGCGCTGAACGGCGGCGCGTAGGAACGGGCGGTGAAATAAGCGCGCCAAAAAAACTATAAAGTTTACGTTTTTTTTCCGTAATTCATCAGATGAGCGTGATAACGGAAGGTGCGCTGAACCGCGGCGCGTAGGAACGGGCGGTGAAATAAGCGTGCCAAAAAACTATAAAGTTTACGTTTTTTTCCATAATTCATTAGATGAGCGTGATAACGGAAGCTGCGCTGAACGGCGGCGCGTAGGAAAAGGCAGTGAAATAAGCGCGCCAAAAAAACTATAAAGTTTACGTTTTTTTTCCGTAATTTATCAGATGAGCGTGATAACGGACGCAGCCCTTAACGGCGGCGTCAGAGCGACTTTTTTTTGTTGCAGATTGAATTTTAAGTGCTTTTGCTATCATCAAACCTGTAGCCAGCTCTGATCCTCATTGAGCTATTCCAACGGTGAGGGCTGGCTAAGGGTCGCCCTGGAGGCACCTGTAGCCAGCTCTCATCCTCATTGAGCTGCTCCAAGGGTGAGGGCTGGCTAGGGGTCGCCCTGGAGGCACCTGTAGCCAGCTCTCATCCTCATTGAGCTGCTCCAAGGGTGAGGGCTGGCTAGGGGTCGCCCTGGAGGCACCTGTAGCCAGCTCTCATCCTCATTGAGCTGCTCCAAGGGTGAGGGCTGGCTACGGGTCGCCCTGGAGGCACCTGTAGCCAGCTCTCATCCTCATTGAGCTGCTCCAAGGGTGAGGGCTGGCTAGGGGTCGCCCTGGAGGCACCTGTAGCCAGCTCTCATCCTCATTGAGCTGCTCCAAGGGTGAGGGCTGGCTAGGGGTCGCCCTGGAGGCACCTGTAGCCAGCTCTCATCCTCATTGAGCTGCTCCAAGGGTGAGGGCTGGCTAGGGGTCGCCCTGGAGGCACCTGTAGCCAGCTCTCATCCTCATTGAGCTGCTCCAAGGGTGAGGGCTGGCTAGGGGTCGCCCTGGAGGCACCTGTAGCCAGCTCTCATCCTCATTGAGCTGCTCCAAGGGTGAGGGCTGGCTAGGGGTCGCCCTGGAGGCACCTGTAGCCAGCTCTCATCCTCATTGAGCTATTCGAAGGGTGAGGGCTGGCTACGTGTCGCCCTGGAGGCACCTGTAGCCAACTCTCATCCTCATTGAGCGTGATAACGGACGCTGCGCTGAACGGCGGCGCGTAGGAACGGGCAGTGAAATAAGCGCGCCAAAAAAACTATAAAGTTTACGTTTTTTTTCCGTAATTCATCAGATGAGCGTGATAACGGAAGCTGCGCTGAACGGTGGCGCGTACTAACAGGCGGTGAAATAAGCGCGCCAAAAAACTATAAAGTTTACTTTTTTTCCATAATTCATTAGATGAGCGTGATAACGGAAGCTGCGCTGAACGGCGGCGCGTAGGAACGGGCGGTAAAATAAGCGCGCCAAAAAAACTATAAAGTTTACGTTTTTTTTCCGTAATTCATCAGATGAGCGTGATAACGGAAGGTGCGCTGAACCGCGGCGCGTAGGAACGGGCCGTGAAATAAGCGCGCCAAAAAACTATAAACTTTACGTTTTTTTCCATAATTCATTAGATGAGCGTGATAACGGAAGCTGCGCTGAACGGCGGCGCGTAGGAAAAGGCAGTGAAATAAGCGCGCCAAAAAAACTATAAAGTTTACGTTTTTTTTCCGTAATTTATCAGATGAGCGTGATAACGGACGCAGCCCTTAACGGCGGCGTCAGAGCGACTTTTTTTTGTTGCAGATTGAATTTTAAGTGCTTTTGCTATCATCAAACCTGTAGCCAGCTCTGATCCTCATTGAGCTATTCCAACGGTGAGGGCTGGCTAAGGGTCGCCCTGGAGGCACCTGTAGCCAGCTCTCATCCTCATTGAGCTGCTCCAAGGGTGAGGGCTGGCTAGGGGTCGCCCTGGAGGCACCTGTAGCCAGCTCTCATCCTCATTGAGCTGCTCCAAGGGTGAGGGCTGGCTAGAGGTCGCCCTGGAGGCACCTGTAGCCAGCTCTCATCCTCATTGAGCTGCTCCAAGGGTGAGGGCTGGCTACGGGTCGCCCTGGAGGCACCTGTAGCCAGCTCTCATCCTCATTGAGCTGCTCCAAGGGTGAGGGCTGGCTAGGGGTCGCCCTGGAGGCACCTGTAGCCAGCTCTCATCCTCATTGAGCTGCTCCAAGGGTGAGGGCTGGCTAGGGGTCGCCCTGGAGGCACCTGTAGCCAGCTCTCATCCTCATTGAGCTGCTCCAAGGGTGAGGGCTGGCTAGGGGTCGCCCTGGAGGCACCTGTAGCCAGCTCTCATCCTCATTGAGCTGCTCCAAGGGTGAGGGCTGGCTAGGGGTCGCCCTGGAGGCACCTGTAGCCAGCTCTCATCCTCATTGAGCTGCTCCAAGGGTGAGGGCTGGCTAGGGGTCGCCCTGGAGGCACCTGTAGCCAGCTCTCATCCTCATTGAGCTATTCGAAGGGTGAGGGCTGGCTACGTGTCGCCATGGAGGCACCTGTAGCCAACTCTCATCCTCATTGAGCGTGATAACGGACGCTGCGCTGAACGGCGGCGCGTAGGAACGGGCGGTGAAATAAGCGCGCCAAAAAAACTATAAAGTTTACGTTTTTTTTCCGTAATTCATCAGATGAGCGTGATAACGGAAGCTGCGCTGAACGGTGGCGCGTAGTAACAGGCGGTGAAATAAGCGCGCCAAAAAACTATAAAGTTTACTTTTTTTCCATAATTCATTAGATGAGCGTGATAACGGAAGCTGCGCTGAACGGCGGCGCGTAGGAACGGGCGGTAAAATAAGCGCGCCAAAAAAACTATAAAGTTTACGTTTTTTTTCCGTAATTCATCAGATGAGCGTGATAACGGAAGGTGCGCTGAACCGCGGCGCGTAGGAACGGGCGGTGAAATAAGCGCGCCAAAAAACTATAAACTTTACGTTTTTTTCCATAATTCATTAGATGAGCGTGATAACGGAAGCTGCGCTGAACGGCGGCGCGTAGGAAAAGGCAGTGAAATAAGCGCGCCAAAAAAACTATAAAGTTTACGTTTTTTTTCCGTAATTTATCAGATGAGCGTGATAACGGACGCAGCCCTTAACGGCGGCGTCAGAGCGACTTTTTTTTGTTGCAGATTGAATTTTAAGTGCTTTTGCTATCATCAAACCTGTAGCCAGCTCTGATCCTCATTGAGCTATTCCAAGGGTGAGGGCTGGCTAAGGGTCGCCCTGGAGGCACCTGTAGCCAGCTCTCATCCTCATTGAGCTGCTCCAAGGGTGAGGGCTGGCTAGGGGTCGCCCTGGAGGCACCTGTAGCCAGCTCTCATCCTCATTGAGCTGCTCCAAGGGTGAGGGCTGGCTAGGGGTCGCCCTGGAGGCACCTGTAGCCAGCTCTCATCCTCATTGAGCTGCTCCAAGGGTGAGGGCTGGCTACGGGTCGCCCTGGAGGCACCTGTAGCCAGCTCTCATCCTCATTGAGCTGCTCCAAGGGTGAGGGCTGGCTAGGGGTCGCCCTGGAGGCACCTGTAGCCAGCTCTCATCCTCATTGAGCTGCTCCAAGGGTGAGGGCTGGCTAGGGGTCGCCCTGGAGGCACCTGTAGCCAGCTCTCATCCTCATTGAGCTGCTCCAAGGGTGAGGGCTGGCTAGGGGTCGCCCTGGAGGCACCTGTAGCCAGCTCTCATCCTCATTGAGCTGCTCCAAGGGTGAGGGCTGGCTAGGGGTCGCCCTGGAGGCACCTGTAGCCAGCTCTCATCCTCATTGAGCTGCTCCAAGGGTGAGGGCTGGCTAGGGGTCGCCCTGGAGGCACCTGTAGCCAGCTCTCATCCTCATTGAGCTATTCGAAGGGTGAGGGCTGGCTACGTGTCGCCCTGGAGGCACCTGTAGCCAACTCTCATCCTCATTGAGCGTGATAACGGACGCTGCGCTGAACGGCGGCGCATAGGAACGGGCGGTGAAATAAGCGCGCCAAAAAAACTATAAAGTTTACGTTTTTTTTCCGTAATTCATCAGATGAGGGTGATAACGGACGCTGCGCTGAACGGCGGCGCGTAGGAACGGGCGGTGAAATAAGTGCGCCAAAAAAGCTATAAAGTGTACGTTTTTTTTCCATAATTCATTAGATGAGCGTGATAACGGAAGCTGCGTTGAACAGCGGCGCGTAGGAACGGGCGGTGAAATAAGCGCGCCAAAAAAACTATAAAGTTTACGTTTTTTTTCCGTAATTCATCAGATGAGCGTGATAACGGAAGCTGCGCTGAACGGTGGCGCGTAGTAACAGGCGGTGAAATAAGCGCCAAAAAACTATAAAGTTTACTTTTTTTCCATAATTCATTAGATGAGCGTGATAACGGAAGCTGCGCTGAACGGCGGCGCGTAGGAACGGGCGGTGAAATAAGCGCGCCAAAAAAACTATAAAGTTTACGTTTTTTTTCCGTAATTCATCAGATGAGCGTGATAACGGAAGGTGCGCTGAACCGCGGCGCGTAGGAACGGGCGGTGAAATAAGCGCGCCAAAAAACTATAAAGTTTACGTTTTTTTCCATAATTCATTGGATGAGCGTGATAACGGAAGCTGCGCTGAACGGCAGCGCGTAGGAAAAGGCAGTGAAATAAGCGCGCCAAAAAAACTATAAAGTTTACGTTTTTTTTCCGTAATTTATCAGATGAGCGTGATAACGGACGCAGCCCTTAATGGCGGCGTCAGAGCGACTTTTTTTTTGTTGCAGATTGAATTTTAAGTGCTTTTGCTATCATCAAACCTGTAGCCAGCTCTGATCCTCATTGAGCTATTCCAAGGGTGAGGGCTGGCTAAGGGTCGCCCTGGAGGCACCTGTAGCCAGCTCTCATCCTCATTGAGCTGCTCCAAGGGTGAGGGCTGGCTAGGGGTCGCCCTGGAGGCACCTGTAGCCAGCTCTCATCCTCATTGAGCTGCTCCAAGGGTGAGGGCTGGCTAGGGGTCGCCCTGGAGGCACCTGTAGCCAGCTCTCATCCTCATTGAGCTGCTCCAAGGGTGAGGGCTGGCTAGGGGTCGCCCTGGAGGCACCTGTAGCCAGCTCTCATCCTCATTGAGCTGCTCCAAGGGTGAGGGCTGGCTAGGGGTCGCCCTGGAGGCACCTGTAGCCAGCTCTCATCCTCATTGAGCTGCTCCAAGGATGAGGGCTGGCTAGGGGTCGCCCTGGAGGCACCTGTAGCCAGCTCTCATCCTCATTGAGCTGCTCCAAGGGTGAGGGCTGGCTAGGGGTCGCCCTGGAGGCACCTGTAGCCAGCTCTCATCCTCATTGAGCTGCTCCAAGGGTGAGGGCTGGCTAGGGGTCGCCCTGGAGGCACCTGTAGCCAGCTCTCATCCTCATTGAGCTGCTCCAAGGGTGAGGGCTGGCTAGGGGTCGCCCTGGAGGCACCTGCAGCCAGCTCTCATCCTCATTGAGCTATTCGAAGGGTGAGGGCTGGCTACGTGTCGCCCTGGAGGCACCTGTAGCCAACTCTCATCCTCATTGAGCGTGATAACGGACGCTGCGCTGAACGGCGGCGCATAGGAACGGGCGGAGAAATAAGCGCGCCAAAAAAACTATAAAGTTTACGTTTTTTTTCCGTAATTCATCAGATGAGGGTGATAACGGACGCTGCGCTGAACGGCGGCGCGTAGGAACGGGCGGTGAAATAAGCGCGCCAAAAAAACTATAAAATTTACGTTTTTTTTCCGTAATTCATCAGATGAGCGTGATAACGGAAGCTGCGCTGAACGGCGGCGCGTAGGAATGGGCGGTGAAATAAGTGCGCCAAAAAAGCTATAAAGTGTACGTTTTTTTTCCATAATTCATTAGATGAGCGTGATAACGGAAGCTGCGTTGAACGGCGGCGCGTAGGAACGGGCGGTGAAATAAGCGCGCCAAAAAAACTATAAAGTTTACGTTTTTTTTCCGTAATTCATCAGATGAGCGTGATAACGGATGCTGTGCTGAACGGCGGCACGTAGGAACGGGCGGTGAAATAAGTGCGCAAAAAAAACGATAAAGTTTACGATTTTTTTCTGTAATTTATCAGATGAGCGTGATAACGGACGCAGCCCTTAACGGCGGCGTCAGAGCGACTTTTTTTTGTTGCAGAATGAATTTTAAGTGCTTTTGGTATCATCAAACCTGTAGCCAGCTCTCATCCTCATTGAGCTATTCCAAGGGTGAGGGCTGGCTAGGGGTCGCCCTGGAGGCACCTGTAGCCAGCTCTCATCCTCATTGAGGTGCTCCAAGGGTGAGGGCTGGCTAGGGGTCGCCCTGGAGGCACCTGTAGCCAGCTCTCATACTCATTGAGGTGCTCCAAGGGTGAGGGCTGGCTAGGGGTCGCCCTGGAGGCACCTGTAGCCAGCTCTCATCCTCATTGAGCTGCTCCAAGGGTGAGGGCTGGCTAGGGGTCGCCCTGGAGGCACCTGTAGCCAGCTCTCATCCTCATTGAGCTGCTCCAAGGGTGAGGGCTGGCTAGGGGTCGCCCTGGAGGCACCTGTAGCCAGCTCTCATCCTCATTGAGCTGCTCCAAGGGTGAGGGCTGGCTAGGGGTCGCCCTGGAGGCACCTGTAGCCAGCTCTCATCCTTATTGAGCTATTCCAAGGGTGAGGGCTGGCTACGTGTCGCCCTGGAGGCACTTGTAGCCAGCTCTCATCCTCATTGAGCGTGATAACGGACGCTGCGCTGAACGGCGGCGCATAGGAACGGGCGGGGAAATAAGCGCGCCAAAAAAAACTATAAAGTTTACGTTTTTTTTCCGTAATTCATCAGATGAGGGTGATAACGGACGCTGCGCTGAACGGCGGCGCGTAGGAACGGGTGGTGAAATAAGCGCGCCAAAAAAACTATAAAGTTTACGTTTTTTTTCCGTAATTCATCAGATGAGCGTGATAACGGACGCTGCGCTGAATGGCGGCGCGTAGGAACGGGCGGTGAAATAAGCGCGCCAAAAAAACTATAAAGTTTACGTTTTTTTTCCGTAATTCATCAGATGAGCGTGATAACGGATGCTGTGCTGAACGGCGACACGTAGGAACGGGCGATGAAATAAGTGCGCCAAAAAAACGATAAAGTTTACGTTTTTTTTCTGTAATTTATCAGATCAGCGTGATAACGGACGCAGCCCTTAACGGCGGCGTCAGAGCGACTTTTTTTTGTTGCAGATTGAATTTTAAGTGCTTTTGCTATCATCAAACCTGTAGCCAGCTCTCATCCTCATTGAGCTATTCCAAGGGTGAGGGCTGGCTAAGGGTCGCCCTGGAGGCACCTGTAGCCAGCTCTCATCCTCATTGAGCTGCTCCAAGGGTGAGGGCTGGCTAGGGGTCGCCCTGGAGGCACCTGTAGCCAGCTCTCATCCTCATTGAGCTGCTCCAAGGGTGAGGGCTGGCTAGGGGTCGCCCTGGAGGCACCTGTAGCCAGCTCTCATCCTCATTGAGCTGCTCCAAGGGTGAGGGCTGGCTAGGGGTCGCCCTGGAGGCACCTGTAGCCAGCTCTCATCCTCATTGAGCTGCTCCAAGGGTGAGGGCTGGCTACGGGTCGCCCTGGAGGCACCTGTAGCCAGCTCTCATCCTCATTGAGCTGCTCCAAGGGTGAGGGCTGGCTAGGGGTCGCCCTGGAGGCACCTGTAGCCAGCTCTCATCCTCATTGAGCTGCTCCAAGGGTGAGGGCTGGCTAGGGGTCGCCCTGGAGGCACCTGTAGCCAGCTCTCATCCTCATTGAGCTGCTCCAAGGGTGAGGGCTGGCTAGGGGTCGCCCTGGAGGCACCTGTAGCCAGCTCTCATCCTCATTGAGCTGCTCCAAGGGTGAGGGCTGGCTAGGGGTCGCCCTGGAGGCACCTGTAGCCAGCTCTCATCCTCACTGAGCTGCTCCAAGGGTGAGGGCTGGCTAGGGGTCGCCCTGGAGGCACCTGTAGCCAGCTCTCATCCTCACTGAGCTGCTCCAAGGGTGAGGGCTGGCTAGGGGTCGCCCTGGAGGCACCTGTAGCCAGCTCTCATCCTCATTGAGCTGCTCCAAGGGTGAGGGCTGGCTAGGGGTCGCCCTGGAGGCACCTGTAGCCAGCTCTCATCCTCATTGAGCTGCTCCAAGGGTGAGGGCTGGCTATTGGTCGCCCTGGAGGCACCTGTAGCCAGCTCTCATCCTCATTGAGCTGCTCCAAGGGTGAGGGCTGGCTAGGGGTCGCCCTGGAGGCACCTGTAGCCAGCTCTCATCCTCATTGAGCTTCTCCAAAGGTGAGGGCTGGCTAGGGGTCGCCCTGGAGGCACCTGTAGCCAGCTCTCATCCTCATTGAGCTATTCCAAGGGTGAGGGCTGGCTACGGGTATGCCCTGGAGGCACCTGTAGCCAGCTCTCATCCTCATTGAGCTATTCCAAGGGTGAGGGCTGGCTAGGGGTCGCCCTGGAGGCACCTGTAGCCAGCTCTCATCCTCATTGAACTATTCCAAGGGTGAGGGCTGGCTACGTGTCGCCCTGGAGGCACCTGTAGCCAGCTCTCATCCTCATTGAGCGTGATAACGGACGCTGCGCTGAACGGCGGCGCATAGGAACGGGCGGTGAAATAAGCGCGCCAAAAAAACTATAAAGTTTACGTTTTTTTTTCCGTAATTCATCAGATGAGGGTGATAACGGACGCTGCGCTGAACGGCGGCGCGTAGGAACGGGCGGTGAAATAAGCGCGCCAAAAAAGCTATAAAGTGTACGTTTTTTTTCCATAATTCATTAGATGAGCGTGATAACGGAAGCTGCGTTGAACGGCGGCGCGTAGGAACGGGCGGTGAAATAAGCGCGCCAAAAAAACTATAAAGTTTACGTTTTTTTTCCGTAATTCATCAGATGAGCGTGATAACGGACGCTGCGTTGAATGGCGGCGCGTAGGAACGGGCGGTGAAATAAGCGCACCAAAAAAACTATAAAGTTTACGTTTTTTTCCATAATTCATTAGATGAGCGTGATAACGGAAGCTGCGCTGAACGGCGGCGCGTAGGAAAAGGCAGTGAAATAAGCGCGCCAAAAAAGCTATAAAGTTTCCTTTTTTTTCCGTAATTTATCAGATGAGCGTGATAACGGACGCAGCCCTTAACGGCGGCGTCAGAGCGACTTTTTTTTGTTGCAGATTGAATTTTAAGTGCTTTTGGTATCATCAAACCTGTAGCCAGCTCTCATCCTCATTGAGCTATTCCAAGGGTGAGGGCTGGCTAGGGGTCGCCCTGGAGGCACCTGTAGCCAGCTCTCATCCTCATTGAGCTATTCCAAGGGTGAGGGCTGGCTACGGGTCGCCCTGGAGGCACCTGTAGCCAGCTCTCATCCTCATTGAGCTATTCCAAGGGTGAGGGCTGGCTAGGGGTCGCCCTGGAGGCACCTGTAGCCAGCTCTCATCCTCATTGAGCTATTCCAAGGGTGAGGGCTGGCTAGGGGTCGCCCTGGAGGCACCTGTAGCCAGCTCTCATCCTCATTGAGCTGCTCCAAGGGTGAGGGCTGGCTAGGGGTCGCCCTGGAGGCACCTGTAGCCAGCTCTCATCAAGAAAAAGCTACGCCTACTAAGTTGCATTAACCAATCGGAGCAGATTCATGATTTACATTGAAATAAACCATTCACTGACAAGTGCATCATTTTAGGAAAAGGAAAAGGAGTTTTGGAGGGAAGTTTAATTTGATCCAGTGCTCAGGAGCAACAAGGGTGATTAGTGCACAAGAGAAGCTGTGACCTTAGCCAATTACAACCATGCCGCCCAAAAGAAGGTAAGTACACCTGGTGGGATAGTGAGTGGGAGGGAAATATGAATCTGCAGAGGTATGTGTTGCTTCTAGAAATACTCTTTCTGGACACCATTGCAGCATGCATTCTGGGGTACACTGAGACCATGGGAGTATTTGCAGAAGAGGTTAACATACAGCATGTATTGGGATCAGGTGCCTAACTATACTGCAGCATCATCTGAGCTTGTACTGGAATCAGGTGTATAAGTATACTTGTACTCATATAGCTTGTACTGGAATCAGGTGTATAAGTATACTTGTACTCATATAGCTTGTACTGGAATCAGGTGTATAACTATACTTGTACTCATATAGCTTGTACTGGAATCAGGTGTATAAGTATACTTGTACTCATATAGTTTGTACTGGAATCAGGTGCCAAATCTGATGTCCTCTCTGTGACCTCTGCAAACTTTTTAGCTTGGTTGTATTACTTTGGTGGGGGGAGGGGGAAGGATTGCGGTGTGAAAGTGTATTATAACATCATGTTAAGGCTTGCAATTGTTCAGGCTCAGTCACAGAAAGGGTTTATGTTTTTGGCGCGGTCTTTCTGTATCTTTCAAAGTTTGCAGTGTGAAAAGGCTTTAAACTGTATATGTACTTGCTCGCTCACTCGTTTTTTCTCCTTTTTGACTGATAAATGAGTGCCGGTCATGTGCAAAACTGTATAAGCATTTGCATAGTCAATACCACATTAATTTTTTGCACGGTATCTTTGTCAATCTAAATAATTCTTGCAAAACCTCAGATTTGCGCAAGATCTAGGAACATGCATATGATAAAAAACCGCATGTGTTATGTGCACAATATTGCCACAATTTGTGTAGTATGCTATAAAAGTGCATTAACTTGTGCTAAACAATTGCTCCTTAAAAAATTGTGTACGTTTGTCCGTTTTTGTGACCAAAAATGAGGGCTGGCTATTGGTGGTCAAAATACTCTCTAGAGCCAGCCCTCATCTTTTTAAAAAAATCTATGGCAATGATGAGATGTGCCTTTTCTCATGAGCTGTGTATTTGTTGTAAAAAAAAATCAGATTTTTGAAATCCAGTTATCCTGCTGAAACATAAAAAATGCTGGTTGATATTAGTGGGTGGAAAAGCTAGATTCTCACTGATATTGTTCCTGATCTTCCATTTTTCTTTTTTACAGCGGCTTCAGGATGCTGAAGACATGTCCACTATGTTACAAAGCATTTACTCAACTGTCACAGCACCTTACACAACAATGCCTTAGATGCTGTACACAAGAGGAGAAGGATGCGCTAGTGAAAGAATCTAGAAACTCACTGATAGCAATTGCAACAAAAGGAACATATATCCCTTATGACAAGATTCCAGAGATCACTACAAAGGACGATCTTATCTCCTTCCTGGAGGACAGAGGGTTTATAGTACCCGAGAAACCAACTATGGCCAGGTATGCCCCACTAGCATCTTATTCTTTGAATACTGATGTTCATACTTGTGTAAGCTTTATAGATTTGCATATATGTTCTGAACTATGCCAAATAATCACGTGTATTTTATATTTACAGGATTGTTGAAGATGAGGGGGCATCACCTGTGCAGGAGGAGCTGACAGCCAGTGAGCAAGAGCTGCCTAATGAGGAGGAAGTGCTGCCTGTTGAGGAGGAAATGTCTACAGTCATCGAGGAGGAGTCGCCCGTCCCAGAGGAAGAGCCGCCCGTCCCAGAGGAAGAGCCGCCCGTCCCAGAGGAAGAGCTGTCCGTCACAGAGGAAGAGCCGTCCGTCACAGAGGAAGAGCCGTCCGTCACAGAGGAAGAGCCGCCCGTCACAGTGGAAGAGCCGCCCGTCACAGTGGAAGAGCCGCCCGTCCCAGAGGAAGAGCCGCCCGTCCCAGAGGAAGAGCCGCCCGTCCCAGAGGAAGAGCCGTCCGTCACAGTGGAAGAGCCGTCCGTCCCAGAGGAAGAGCCGCCCGTCACAGTGGAAGAGCCGCCCGTCCCAGAGGAAGAGCTGCCCGTCCCAGAGGAAGAGCCGCCCGTCCCAGAGGAAGAGCCGCCCGTCCCAGAGGAAGAGCCGCCCGTCCCAGAGGAAGAGCCGCCCATCCCAGAGGAAGAGCCGCCCGTCCCAGAGGAAGAGCCGCCCGTCCCAGAGGAAGAGCCGTCCGTCACAGAGGAAGAGCCGTCCGTCACAGAGGAAGAGCCGCCCGTCACAGTGGAAGAGCCGTCCGTCACAGAGGAAGAGCCGCCCGTTCCAGAGGATTATGATATCTACAGGTCAGTGTAAATTTATACAAGGAATTTACTTTAATCCCTTGCTCAAACATTGCCTTGGCCTCAGCACATCCTGGCTTTTAGGCCACTTTAAAAAATTGTCAACACTGCTGGCCTACTCAAGATTGTACTTCACGTATCTAAGGATTTTTATAATTTACAGGACTGTTGAAGATGAGAAGCCATCTACATCAACTGGCACATCGGCACGCCGAGCCATATCAAATCCTGAATTGGTGCATCTTTCAGCTGCAGAAGACTATACATCCTCTGAAACATCCGACAGTGAAGCCGATCAACAACCAGAGACCAGAGAAAGAGAGGAAAATACCAGCCAAACAGATGAAGACAGGCCGAGGTCAGTTAGTGTGTGTAACATTCTCACTCATCATGCTTTTATATATATATACATATCTATATATATCTATATATATATATATATATATTGAGCAAAAAAACAATACAAATAATGTTTAACTGGGACAATTAATAGCATATCCCACAACTTTACAGCCCTTACAAAGTAATTTTTTCTCCTATTTTAGGCAATAGATTTCCCTTCCATTGCAGCCATAAAACAGGATGCCAAAAAAGTGCCCTACACATAGACAGCTCTGTGGGGCACACAGCTTTGGCGGGGCATACTAAAATGCACTGCCATTACGATTTTCATCTGTGGGCCAGTAGAGGATGATGTACTAGCTTTACCCACAGATGAACTTCAGAACACGCAGTGTTCAGCAGTGGATGCTGCGTATAAAGGGCAGGCAGCCAGCAAAGTGCTGCTGCCAGTCAGAGCACTGGGGTCCACAGAAATCGGGCCTGGGGACACAGAAATGTTTACCACCCCTGACAACGGTGAGTGGAACCCCCAGCTGTCAAGGTCCCCGACATTTCCCCAGATTCTTCCACTGGGTGAGGGCCCCATGAATGCGTCGTTACAGGGAACCCTGGACTCACAGGCCCCATAGCGGCTGCATAGTCTACTGCCATTGGCAGGACGTCACTATATATATGCTGTATATGCTTACACAGTATTTTTCTCAAAGTTCTAATTTGTTTCTACTCTGACCTGTTGTTCTTTCTTCCAAATTTGTAGGATGACAAGCCAGAAATGGACTGTTGACAAGAGGATCAAAATGAAAGATGCAGGTTATTATGATCACCATTCTCTGTCTCATCCAATATTAAAAGGTTTTTCCTCTTATTTGCAGAACCATTGCAAGCTGGAAAGATACAAACAAATTGTTGAAAATGTGTCAAGGTTTTTATACTTTATGAACAAACGCCGTGTGAGCCTCAACTTTGCGACAAAGATTGAAAACGCCCATTTATTTTTCAAAAACCTTCAAGATCTCGGTCTGTGCAACCAAACTGTCACCAACTACATTAAGAATGTCCGGAAATTTGTACATTATCAACTATTTGCAACCAATTTACGCGATAAAAATGAAAAACTCTTCAAGGCAATGAAGTATTTCCAGTATGTGACTGCGGATATTCAGAAGAAATTTTCCAAGGGAGTTGCAAAAGAAGTTGTCAGCAAAAGGTATGTCAGCTAATTTTTATCCTTTCAGATGTATGCACAATTATTATTTTTTCTCTTTTCTCTCTCCCGCCAGGATTTTTCATACAAGACTTAAAAATAGGCCTCACCTATCAGTCACATTTATTAATCTTTCTCTTAGGTACCTGGAGTTGCATAAATTGGACAAAACACCTCAGCAATGCCAGGAGATCCTGACCGTTGCAAAGCCAGCTTTCCTGCAAGCCATCGAGGATGTCCAAGGAGGATCCCGAAATGAAGTGCATCAGTTGGAGATTCTCTATTACCTTGAGGCCTTAATCATACTAAAACACTTACAAAGACCAGGAGTTGTCAGAAACATGACGGTAAGTAACAACCTACTCATTATCCTGATTTAAAGCCACATGTCTATCTAACTTTCCCATGTCTTGACTCACAGGTTTCTGAGTGGACAGAGAGGATGCGTCACATCTATCAAAATGAACAGCTAATAATTGTCGGAGTTAAATCCCATAAGACTGCTGCCCACCAAGTAGCCTGTTTTGTGCTTACTGAAGAAGAAGAAAAGGTAAGATGTTCCTGTCACTACGATGGCACCCACATTAGAGAGGGATCTGTTAGTTGTCATGACTTCAACCCGTAGGATTAGTGGCATTCTGTCCCTTTTAGTAGATCCTCCCTTTAACCAGATTTTACAGGACAACTTGGTGCTACATCCTCATGCAGGTGTGTTGGGAGTCTTTCCCTTATTTCCCTGCAGTATCCAGTATGCTAAACCATAGTATCGGTGTCCAGAATAGTGCATTTTCTTAACAATAATGCTTGTTGCAGCAGCATCCAGAATGCATTATCAGTAGGAACAGATATGCTCTCCCTTATCACAGATGTTCTGCACTTTAAATGAATGGTGGGCAGTTTATAGTCTGACATATGTTTGGTGTGAGGTGACTTTTCTATATATTTAGATTATGTGGTTCCTATCATGCTCTGAAATCCAACTGAGGCGGAGGAGAGATACTGCCCTTTTAGTCTGTAGGTTTCGCTCTCCTGGTTAGGCACATCCCTCCCTCACGTTGGTGCGGTCATTGACTCCAGTAATTAATTTAGTCTATTTCAAATTTTCTTATCTTAATATTGAAGGGCCCAACTCAATTTTTATTAAGTGGTTTACTGTTTTTTGTTTTGTTTATTTACAGTGGTTTAACATCTACTTTAAAAAAGTGAGACGGGTGCTGGCCAAAAAAGACAGTCCAGATAAATTCTTCTTATCGACTACAGGAAGACAGATATATAATGTATCCACCGACCTTCATCGCTACCAGAAGAAGTAAGTCTTAAAAGTTAAAAATCCTACATATTAGATGTTGTGCCATGTATTTATGATCTACTCTATTACTATCTAGGTACAAACTTAAATCCATCTCTAGTCAGGTGGCAAGAAAAACTTGTGAAACATGGACCGTGTCACATTTAACAGAGACACAGAGGTATCTTTTCTCCAAATATCTCAGTCATTCCAACATGACAGCAGAGAGGAATTACAGAGAAAAAACGTTAGGAGACCTCTGCCAAGCATACACACTGGTCTTGGCAGCAGGGAAATCATCGGAAAATCAACCTCAACCCAGCAGCTCAAGGTAATTTATTGCAAAGCAGTTATGATCTATTTCACCAAATTGTTGATAAAATGTAATATTCTGTTTTCTATCTCCCCTAAAGAGAAGCAGAAGAGAGCAATGGAGAAGAGGAGCAAATGGTCCAGCAAGCTGAAGACTACAGTGCCCAGGGTGAAACAGAGGACCTCGGTGTGTCAAATTTAAATACTAAGACTCAAAGGTGGGTATATTATTAAATCAAGCAAGCTAGTAGGAGTTGGCAAACTGTACATAGCTTGTGATGTTATGGACAATGACTTGTTCTTCTGAGCATCCTCAGCACCTATACCCAGGCAAAGTGCTCTCAGTAGCGGCCACTTGTAGACAGTATGCGGAAGGGTATATTACAGGCGTTTATTGATGATATCTCCATCGCAGAACAAACCTCGATGCCTAAACTTTTAGGATTGATAGAAGATATCCTTATACCACTCTAAGTGCCCAGAAAATGTAATGTTATTATTTATATCAGGCGGAGAGCACCAATCGAACCTAGGGTCACAACAAGGTCCATGAAGACAGGGATGCAGTTGAGGAAAAGGAAACACCCAGGGTAATTGGTCAATATACTCATTCACATTGTCCTTGAACAATAAACATTTCGGTTTTAACATATGTATTCCCCTTCTTTCCTTTAAAGAGATTAAGAAGACGGCAGTGATCAGCTCCCAAGAAAGAATGAGGCGTTTCGGAGACTAAAGTTCCCGTCTTGTTAAAGTTTCTGAATTCATGTTTTATTTGTTTCTTTTCTATTGTAGGTTGTTCTACAATTCCAGGTGAACGGGGCCCTCGAAGCAATGGGAGAAGATTTTCTTTATTATAAACATTTGTACTGTTTGTATTAGTGTTAAAGGGATTCTGTCACCAGGTTTTAGCCATCTCATCTGAGCGCACCATAATGTGGACACAGACATCTTTATTCCAGTGATATATCACTTACTAGGCTGCTCAGTGTAGTTTGCATTAAAACACTGTTAAATCATCTGGAGATTATCATTAGAGCACTACTCCAGTAGTCCAGTCATACTTGGGAGCTGCCAAATCTGCAACAGAGAAAACAGTAATTTTATCAAAATGACAGCAAGGAGCTCAGTAAGTGAAACATTGCTGGATCAGGATTTCTATCTCTACATTATGCTGCTGTCCGATGGGATGTCAAAAACCTGGTGACAGAGTCCTTTTAATAACTATTTTAAAGATAAATATAAAGTGGAAGTCCTATGGCTATGATGAAACAATTCTGACAACTGTTCAAATGGCACAATCATTTACTACCGTCAGGTTTCTGAGCCGTTTAGTCTAATGCTTTGTCAGTATTACTAGAATCCATAATAATTTAAAGGTCAGGTACCATAAAAGTGCTCCTGCCAGTCAGAGCAGTGCAGTCCCTGGAAATCAGGCCTAGGGAAGCAGAATATATTACCATCCCTAACAACGGTAAGCATGACCCCCAGCTGTCCAGCAACCCGACATGTAGAACTGCCTATAAAAATGACCATTTGTCCAGTCAGTGCATCACTCTCTGGTGCCCTTTTACACTGGCACACTGCTTTCTGTCTCTCTCTCTTTCTCTCTCTCCAGTGCAATGCTCTCTGGTGCTCTTTCACTCTCTTTCCAGTGCACCACTCTCTGATGTGTTCTCTTTCTCCCTACTGCACCGCTCTCTGGCACTCCTCTGTCTTTATAGTGCACTGCTCTCTTTTGTGCTCTCTCAGTCTCCAGTGCATCACTGGCGCTCGCTTTTGATCTCTCCCCATTGCACCACTCTCTCGCATGCTCTCTCTCTGGTGCTTTCTTTCCATCCAAAGTGCCTTTTTTTGTCTCTGTGCCTTCACGAGCCTCTCAATCTCTGTCTTTGCCCATCTGTGGCTCTCTATCGGTCTCTGTGCCTCTCTGTCCCTCCCTGTGCTTCTATTTACCTTTTGCATCCCTCTATGTGCCTACCTTTGCCCCTTTGCTCCCCTCTTTGCCTCTATGTGCCTCTCAATGACTCTCTCTCATGCACACCTCTTCCTGTAGGTCAAAGGTAAGAAGCACTACTCAAGTTGCAGCAGAGAAGATTAATTGGTAAGTAACCACAAAGCTACACAGTGTTTAACACTTGTGTATTTTTTAAGAATCTTGTTCCTGTAGGATGCTTCCTGAACATTAAAGTGAATTGTCAGGAAACATCTTTAAGCTACAGGATCCTTGAAAAATATGCAAGTTTTTATTGGATGATTTGTCAGGCTATCAACAATCACACAGGGCCACAGGCCCGTCAACAGGGCAATAGCCCACTCCACAAGGCCAATGACCCTTTGCAAAGGGCCAGAGGTCCCTTTCCGCAGTGCCATAGGCATTTCCACAGGGCCATAACCCACTCCAGCTCTCTCCACAGGGCAACAGGCCCATTTGAAGGGCCACAGATCCCTCTTCAGGGTCACAGGCCTTTCCACAGGGCCGCACCCACCTTCAGCTCTCTCCACAGGGCCATAGGCCCTTTCCTCAGGGCCACAAGCCCCTCCAGCTCTCTCCACAGGGCAACAGACCACTATACAGGGTCACAGGCCTTTCCACAGGGCCACAAGCCCCTTCAGCTCTCTCCACAGGACCACAGGCTCCTACCGGGCCACAGGCCTTTACACAGTGCCACAAGCCCCTCCAGCTCTTTCCACAGGCAATCATGTTGCATGTTGTTTACTGCAAAAGACTTCATAGGCCCCAATCTTACTCCAGAGCCTTCCACAGGCCCCTCCAGCCCACTCCACATGGCCTTTTTTAGCAGAGCAAAACTCCCTCCAGCTCTCTTTACATCACTACATGCCCCTCTGCGGGCAAACAACCCCTTCAACTCTCTCCACAGTACCATAGGCTCCTTCTGCCGGGCCACAAGCATTTCCACAGGGCCACAATCCCCTCCAACTCTTCTCCACAGGACAACAAGCTCTCATTACAGGGCCATAGCTCCCCTCCACAGGGCCAAATGCACTTTCTGCATGGACACAGCCCCATTTAGCTCTCTCCACAGAGACACAAGGCCCGTCTGCAGAGCACAAGCCCCCTCTTCAAGGCCAAAAGGCCTTTCTACATGGCCATAGTCATTTCCATAGGGCACGAGCCCCTCCAGCTCTCTCCACAGGGCAACGGACCCCTATACAGGGTCACAGGCCTTTCCACAGGGCCACAACACCTTCAGCTCTCTCCACATGACCACAGGCTCCTACTGGGCCACAGGCCTTTCCACAGTGCCACAAGCCCCTCCAGCTCTCTCCACAGGCAATCATGTTGCATGTTGTTTACTGCAAAGGACTTCATAGGCCCAAATCTTACTCCAGAGCCTTCGAAAGGCCCCTCCAGCCCGCTCCACATGGCCTTTTCGTCAGGACACAACTCCCTCCAGCTCTCTTTACATCGCCACATGCTCCTCAGCGGGGCCACAGACACCTATACAGGGTCACAGGCCTTTCCACAGGGCCTCAACCCCTTCAGCTGTCTCCACAGGACCACAGGCTTTTCCACAGCCCACAACTCCTTCCAGCTCTCACCACAGGGCCACAGCCCCTTCCACAGGGCTAAAGGGCGTATCCATAGGGCCACAGACCTTTCCACAGGGCCACAACACCCTCCAGCTCTCTCCACAGGACAAGAAGCTCTCTTTACAGGGCCATAGCTCACCTCCACAGGGCCAAATGCACTTTCCACACGGCCACAACTCCCAACAGCTCTCTCCACAGAGTCACAGGGCCCGTCTGCAGGGCACAAGCCCCCTCTTCAAGGCCAAAAGGCCTTTCTACATGGCCATAGTCATTTCCATAGGGCACGAGCCCCTCCAGCTCTCTCCACAGGGCAACGGACCCCTATACAGGGTCACAGGTCTTTCCACAGGGCCACAATCCCCTCCAACTCTTCTCCACAGGACAACAAGCTCTCTTTACCGGGCCATAGCTCCCCTCCACAGGGCCAAATGCACTTTCTGCATGGCCACAGCCCCCTTTAGCTCTCTCCACAGAGACACAAGGCCCGTCTGCAGGGCACAAGCCCCCTCTTCAAGGCCAAAAGGCCTTTCTACATGGCCATAGTCATTTCCATAGGGCACAAGCCCCTCCAGCTCTCTCCACAGGGCAACGGACCTCTATACAGGGTCACAGGCCTTTCCACAGGGCCACAACACCTTAAGCTCTCTCCACAGGACCACAGGCTCCTACTGGGCCACAGGCCTTTCCACAGTGCCACAAGCCCCTCCAGTTCTCTCCACAGGCAATCATGTTGCATGTTGTTTACTGCAAAGGACTTCATAGGCCCAAATCTTACTCCAGAGCCTTCCACAGGCCTCTCCAGCCCGCTCCACATGGCCTTTTCCTCAGGCCACAACTCCCTCCAGCTCTCTTTACATCGCCACATGCCCCTCTGCGGGGCCACAGACCCCTATACAGGGTCACAGGCCTTTCCACAGGGCCTCAACCCCTTCAGCTGTCTCCACAGGATCACAGGCTTTTCCACAGCCCACAACTCCTTCCACCTCTCACCACAGGGCCACAGCCCCTTCCACAAGGCTAAAGGGCCTATTCATAGGGCCACAGACCTTTCCACAGGGCCACAACACCCTCCAGCTCTCTCCACAGGACAAGAAGCTCTCTTTACAGGGCCATAGCTCACCTCCACAGGGCCAAATGCACTTTCCACACGGCCACAACTCCCAACAGCCCTCTCCACAGTGTCACAGGGCCCGTCTGCAGGGCACAAGCCCCCTCTTCAAAGCCAAAAGGCCTTTCTACATGGCCATAGTCATTCCCATAGGGCACAAGCACCTCCAGCTCTCTCCACAGGGCAACGGACCCCTGTACAGGGTCACAGGCCTTTCCACAGGGCCACAAAACCTTCAGCTCTCTCCACAGGCAATCATGTTGCATGTTGTTTACTGCAGAGGACTTCATAGGCCCAAATCTTACTCCAGAACCTTCCACAGGCCCCTCCAGCCCACTCCACATGGCCTTTTCCTCAGGCCACAACTCCCTCCAGCTCTCTTTACATCGCCACATGCCCCTCTGCGGGGCCACAGACCCCTATACAGCGTCACATGCCTTTCCACAGGGCCTCAACCCCTTCAGCTCTCTCCACAGGACCGCTGCCTCCTTCTGCCGGGCTACAAGCCTTTCCACAGGGCCACAATCCCCTCCAACTCTTCTCCGCAGGACAACAAGCTCTCTTTACCGGGCCATAGCTCCCCTCCACATGCACTTTCTGCATGGACACAGCCCCCTTTAGCTTTCTCCACAGAGACACAAGGCCCGTCTGCAGGGCACAAGCCCCCTCTTCAAGGCCAAAAGGCCTTTCTACATGGCCATAGTCATTTCCATAGGGCACGAGCCCCTCCAGCTCTCTCCACAGGGCAACGGACCCCTATACAGGGTCACAGGCCTTTCCACAGGGCCACAACACCTTCAGCTCTCTCCACAGGACCACAGGCTCCTACTGGGCCACAGGCCTTTCTACAGTGCCACAAGCCCCTCCAGCTCTCTCCACAGGCAATCATGTTGCATATTGTTTACTGCAAAGGACTTCATAGGCCCAAATCTTACTCCAGAGCCTTCCACAG
The DNA here is from genome assembly GCF_046119375.1 of Phyllobates terribilis. NCBI lineage: Eukaryota > Metazoa > Chordata > Amphibia > Anura > Dendrobatidae > Phyllobates > Phyllobates terribilis. The sequence continues at coordinate 6,135 of NW_027367294.1, read as the reverse complement.
GCCTTTCCAGCCCGCTCCACATGGCCTTTTCCTCAGGCCACAACTCCCTCCAGCTCTCTTTACATCGCTACATGCCCCTCTGCGGGGCCACAGACCCCTATACAGGGTCACAGGCCTTTCCACAGGGCCTCAACCCCTTCAGCTGTCTCCACAGGACCACAGGCTTTTCCACAGCCCACAACTCCTTCCACCTCTCACCACAGGGCCACAGCCCTTTCCACAAGGCCAAAGGGCCTATCCATAGGGCCACAGACCTTTCCACATGGCCACAACACCCTCCAGCTCTCTCCACAGGACAAGAAGCTCTCTTTACAGGGCCATAGCTCACCTCCACAGGGCCAAATGCACTATCCACACGGCCACAACTCCCAACAGCCCTCTCCACAGAGTCACAGGGCCCGTCTGCAGGGAACAAGCCCCCTCTTCAAAGCCAAAAGGCCTTTCTGCATGGCCATAGTCATTTCCATAGGGCACGAGCCCCTTCAGCTCTCTCCACAGGGCAACGGACCGCTATACAGGGTCACAGGCCTTTCCACAGGGCCACAACACCTTCAGCTCTCTCCACAGGACCACAGGCTCCTACCCGGCCACAGGCTTTTACACAGTGCTACAAGTCCCTCTAGCTCTCTCCACAGGCAATCATGTTGCATGTTGTTTACCGAAAAAAGGACTTCATAGGCCCAAATCTTACTTCAGACCCTTCCACAGGCCCCTCCAGCCCGCTCCACATGGCCTTTTCCGCAGGCCACAACTCCCTCCAGCTCTCTTTACATCGCCACATGCCCCTCTGCGGGGCCACAGACCCCTATACAGGGTCACAGGCCTTTCCACAGGGCCTCAACCCCTTCAGCTCTCTCCACAGGACCACTGGCTCCTTCTGCCAGGCCACAAGCATTTCCACAGGGCCACAATCCCCTCGAACTCTTCTCCACAGGACAACAAGCTCTCTTTACAGGGCCATAGCTCCCCTCCACAGGGCCAAATGCACTTTCTGCACGGCCACAGCCCCCTTTAGCTCTCTCCACAGAGACACAGGGCCCGTCTGCAGGACACAAGCCCCCTCTTCAAGGCCAAAGGGCCTTTCTACATGGCCATAGTCATTTCCATAGGGCACAAGCCCCTCCAGCTCTCTCCACAGGGCAACGGACCCCTATACAGGGTCACAGGCCTTTCCACAGGGCCACAACACCTTCAGCTCTCTCCACAGGACCACAGGCTACTACCGGGCCACAGGTCTTTCCACAGTGCCACAAGCACCATCCAGCTCTCTCCACAGGCAATCATGTTGCACTTTTGCAACAAGAGTCAATTTTTGTTGCAGTTCGGCAACATTGGAGTCAACCCTGTTGCAAATCGGACACGAAGCTTGAAAATTTATATGTTTACTGCAAAGGACTTCATAGGCCCCCATCTTACTCCAGAGCCTTCCACAGGCCCCTCCAGCACGCTCCACATGGCCTTTTCCACAGGCCACAACTCCATCCAGCTCTCTTTACATCGCCACATGCCCCTCTGCGGGGCAACAGACCCCTATACAGGGTCACAGGCCTCTCCACAGGGCCTCAACCCCTTCAGCTCTCTCCACAGGACCACTGGCTCCTTCTGCCGGGCCACAAGCCTTTCCACAGGGCCACAATCCCCTCCAATTCCACAGGACAACAGGCTCTCTTTACAGGGCCATAGCTCCCCTCCACAGGGCCAAATGCACTTTCCACATGGCCACAACCCCCTCCAGCTCTCTACACAGAGTCATGGGGCCCGTCTGCAGGGCACAAGCCCCTTCATCAAGGCCAAGGGGCCTTTCTACAGGGCCACTGGCCTTTAAATAGTGCCACAACCTCCTCTGGCTCTCTCAAGAGGGCCACAGGCTCCTTCTACAGGGCAAGGGCCCCCTCCACAAGGCCAAAGGCCCTTTGCAAAGGGCCATAGGTCCATTCCACAGGGCCATAGTCATTTCCATAGGGCCATAACCCCCCTCAAGCTCTCTCCACAGAACCGCAGGCTCCTTCTACAGGTTTACAGGCATATACACAGGGCCACATCTGCCTTCACCTCTCTCCACAAGGCGACAGGGCCCTTTCACTGTGTCATAGGCCTTTCCATAAGGCCACAACCCCCTCTGTCTCTCTCAAAAAGGACAGAGGCTCCCTTTACAAGGCAACAGCCCCCTCCACAAGGCCAAAGGCCTTTTTCAAAGGGCCACAGGTCCCTTTCGCAGGGCCATAGGCATTTCCCCAAGGCAATAACCCCCTCCAGCTCTCTCCACAGGACCACAGGCTCCTTCTACAAGACTACAACCCCTTTGAGCTCTTTCATCAGGGCCACAGCCTCCTCCGCCCCCCTTTAATCAGTTAAAAGGGCTCAATTGAGTGACCACAACACCTTCAGCTCTCTCCACAGGACCACAGGCTCCTACTGAGCCACAGGACTTTCCACAGTGCCACAAGCCCCTCTAGCTCTCTCCACAGGCAATCATGTTGCATGTTTTTTACTGCAAAGGACTTCATAGGCCCAAATCTTACTCCAGAGCCTTCCACAGGCCCCTCCAGCCGGCTCCACATGGCCTTTTCCTCAGGCCACAACTCCCTCCAGCTCTCTTTACATCGCCACATGCCCCTCTGCGGGGCCACAGACCCCTATACAGGGTCACTGGCCTTTCCACAGGGCCTCAACCCCTTCAGCTCTCTCCACAGGACCACAGGCTTTTCCACAGCCCACAACTCCTTCCAGCTCTCACCACAGGGCCACAGCCCCTTCCACAAGGCTAAAGGGCCTATCCATAGGGCCACAGACCTTTCCACAGGGCCACAACACGCTCCAGCTCTCTCCACAGGACAAGAAGCTCTCTTTACAGGGCCATAGCTCACCTCCACAGGGCCAAATGCACTTTCCACACGGCCACAACTCCCAACAGCCCTCTCCACAGAGTCACAGGGCCCGTCTGCAGGGCACAAGCCCCTCTTCAAGGCCAAAAGGCCTTTCTACATGGCCATAGTCATTCCCATAGGGCACGAGCACCTCCAGCTCTCTCCACAGGGCAACGGACCCCTGTACAGGGTCACAGTCCTTTCCACAGGGCCACAACAGCTTCAGCTCTCTCCACAGGCAATCATGTTGCATGTTGTTTACTGCAAAGGACTTCATAGGCCCAAATCTTACTCCAGAGCCTTCCACAGGCCTTTCCAGCCCACTCCACATGGCCTTTTCCTCAGGCCACAACTCCCTCCAGCTCTCTTTACATCGCCACATGCACCCTCTGCGGGGCCACAGACCCCTATACAGGGTCACAGGCCTTTCCACAGGGCCTCAACCCCTTCAGCTCTCTCCACAGGACCACTGGCTCCTTCTGCCGGGCCACAAGCATTTCCACAGGGCCACAATCCCCTCCAACTCTTCTCCACAGGACAACAAGCTCTCTTTACAGAGCCATAACTCCCCTCCACAGGGCCAAATGCACTTTCTGCACGGCCACAGCCCCCTTTAGCTCTCTCCACAGAGACACAGGGCCCGTCTGCAGGACACAAGCCCCCTCTTCAAGGCCAAAGGGCCTTTCTACATGGCCATAGTCATTTCCATAGGGCACAAGCCCCTCCAGCTCTCTCCACAGGGCAACGGACCCCTATACAGGGTCACAGGCCTTTCCACAGGGCCACAACACCTTCAGCTCTCTCCACAGGACCACAGGCTACTACCGGGCCACAGGTCTTTCCACAGTGCCACAAGCACCATCCAGCTCTCTCCACAGGCAATCATGTTGCACTTTTGCAACAAGAGTCAATTTTTGTTGCAGTTCGGCAACATTGGAGTCAACCCTGTTGCAAATCGGACACGAAGCTTGAAAATTTAGATGTTTACTGCAAAGGACTTCATAGGCCTTCATCTTACTCCAGAGCCTTCCACAGGCCCCTCCAGCACGCTCCACATGGCCTTTTCCACAGGCCACAACTCCATCCAGCTCTCTTTACATCGCCACATGCCCCTCTGCGGGGCAACAGACCCCTATACAGGGTCACAGGCCTCTCCACAGGGCCTCAACCCCTTCAGCTCTCTCCACAGGACCACTGGCTCCTTCTGCCGGGCCACAAGCCTTTCCACAGGGCCACAATCCCCTCCAATTCCACAGGACAACAGGCTCTCTTTACAGGGCCATAGCTCCCCTCCACAGGGCCAAATGCACTTTCCACATGGCCACAACCCCCTCCAGCTCTCTACACAGAGTCATGGGGCCCGTCTGCAGGGCACAAGCCCCTTCATCAAGGCCAAGGGGCCTTTCTACAGGGCCACTGGCCTTTAAATAGTGCCACAACCTCCTCTGGCTCTCTCAAGAGGGCCACAGGCTCCTTCTACAGGGCAAGGGCCCCCTCCACAAGGCCAAAGGCCCTTTGCAAAGGGCCATAGGTCCATTCCACAGGGCCATAGGCCTTTCCACAGGGCCACAACACCTTCAGCTCTTCCACAGGACCACAGGCTCCAGCCCGGCCACAGGCCTTTCCACAGTGCTACAAGTCCCTCCACCTCTCTCCACAGGCAATCATGTTTCATGTTGTTTACCGCAAAAGGACTTCATAGGCCCAAATCTTACTTCAGACCCTTCCACAGGCCCCTCCAGCCCGCTCCACATGGCCTTTTCCGCAGGCCACAACTCCCTCCAGCTCTCTTTACATCGCCACATGCCCCTCTGCGGGGCCACAGACCCCTATACAGGGTCACAGGCCTTTCCACAGGACCTCAACCCCTTCAGCTCTCTCCACAGGACCACAGACTTTTCCACAGCCCACAACTCCTTCCAGCTATCACCAGAGGGCCACAGCCCCTTCCACAAGGCTAAAGGGCCTATCCATAGGGCCACAGACATTTCCACAGGGCCACAATACCCTCCAGCTCTCTCCACAGGACAAGAAGCTCTCTTTACAGGGCCATAGCTCACCTCCACAGGGCCAAATGCACTTTCCACACGGCCACAACTCCCAACAGCTCTCTCCACAGAGTCACAAGGCCCGTCTGCAGGGCACAAGCCCCCTCTTCAAGGCCAAAAGGCCTTTCTACATGGCCATAGTCATTTCCATAGGGCACGAGCCCCTCCAGCTCTCTCCACAGGGCAACGGACCCCTATACAGGGTCAAAGGCCTTTCCCCAGGGCCACAATCCCCTCCAACTCTTCTCCACACGACAACAAGCTCTCTTTACCGGGCCATAGCTCCCCTCCACAGGGCCAAATGCACTTTCTGCATGGCCACAGCCCCCTTTAGCTCTCTCCACAGAGACACAAGGCCCGTCTGCAGGGCACAAGCCCCCTCTTCAAGGCCAAAAGGCCTTTCTACATGGCCATAGTCATTTCCATAGGGCACAAGCCCCTCCAGCTCTCTCCACAGGGCAACGGACCCCTATACAGGGTCACAGGCCTTTCCACAGGGCCACAACACTTTCAGCTCTCTCCACAGGACCACAGGCTCCTACTGGGCCACAGGCCTTTCCACAGTGCCACAAGCCCCTCCAGCTCTCTCCACAGGCAATCATGTTGCATGTTGTTTACTGCAAAGGACTTCATAGGCCCAAATCTTACTCCAGAGCCTTCCACAGGCCCCTCCAGCCCGCTCCACATGGCCTTTTCCTCAGGCCACAACTCCCTCCAGCTCTCTTTACATCGCCACATGCCCCTCTGCGGGGCCACAGACCCCTATACAGGGTCACAGGCCTTTCCACAGGGCCTCAACCCCTTCAGCTCTCTCCACAGGACCACTGGCTCCTTCTGCCAGGCCACAAGCATTTCCACAGGGCCACAATCCCCTCGAACTCTTCTCCACAGGACAACAAGCTCTCTTTACAGGGCCATAGCTCCCCTCCACAGGGCCAAATGCACTTTCTGCACGGCCACAGCCCCCTTTAGCTCTCTCCACAGAGACACAGGGCCCGTCTGCAGGACACAAGCCCCCTCTTCAAGGCCAAAGGGCCTTTCTACATGGCCATAGTCATTTCCATAGGGCACAAGCCCCTCCAGCTCTCTCCACAGGGCAACGGACCCCTATACAGGGTCACAGGCCTTTCCACAGGGCCACAACACCTTCAGCTCTCTCCACAGGACCACAGGCTACTACCGGGCCACAGGTCTTTCCACAGTGCCACAAGCACCATCCA
>NW_027367293.1:0-59636 GCF_046119375.1 Phyllobates terribilis | reverse complement strand
TCCCCGACTTGTATTTTTGGACCTCCAGAATACAATTCTTATTTATTTTTATTTTACACCATAAAATTTGTTTACGCCTAACACTTTTCACTACCTTCTTGCTCTCAGTTTATATGTGTCTTGATAAGGGGGTAATTGAGTATCATATACGGTTATTTCTTAAGAAGCTAATTAATATAAATTGAGGAGATCTAAGAGGAGATAGATATCTAGAAATCAAGCAGGAAATATCGACCTTTGACTTGGGCTCCTTGGGGAGTTCTTCTCCGTTGAGAATAGGCTCTTCGGGAACTTGTTTTCCATTTGAGATTTATTTTCTTTGCTTAATCATATTGTTTGTTTTGAGTGTAAATTATGTGTTTCTTCTACTCCTATCAGTATAGGAAATTGACCTTGTAAGTTTTTTTTTGCTAGGTGCATAGACAAGGAATTGCTCTTGGCAGGTCAATAGACCTTTCAAAGCTCAAAAACTACAATGAGCTGCTAGCAGAGTTGGACTATTTATTTGAGTTTAATGGTGAACTTATGTCTTCCAACAAGAACTGGCTAGTGGTTTTTACTGACGATGAGGGTGACATGATGCTTGTAGGAGATGATCCATGGCAGTATGTTTTCATCTATGCTTTACTTTACTTCTTTCCGGTATTAACTTCACTCTTTTAAGTTAAATCTTCATGTTTATATTAACTGCACAGGGAGTTTTGCTGCATGGTTAGGAAAATATTCATCTATGCCAAGGAAGAAGTGAAGAGGATGAGTCCACGGACTTTGAACTCCAGAGTAGAAGACAATCCCACACGAGTTAATGACTCAATAGCCTCTACTGAGTAAAATGCAGTGAGTTCTTCATCTCAATTATTTTATGCAATTCATAGATCAAGCGGTTTGTAAAATCGGGTACAATACTAATGGAATAATGGGTATACAAGTATTAGTTTTTAGGTATTAGTAATTCAGTAGCAGCCTCTTAGCTTTGAATCAATGGTATCTATCATCTTTGTAGATAGCCTTTCCTAAATGTTTCTTTCATGACTTTTATATCTACTAGGTTTGCCAAGCTTATATTCTCACTCTATTAAAGATGGGAGTAGAGAGAACATTTTGTAACGATAAAGTATTAACTTAAGGGCTCATTTGTTTTCATATCTAGATTTTTCTTATGAATATGAATGTGACATATCCATGCTTTTGGTAAATTTCGGGATGGATATTAAACTCAGAACCCGAATTTGATAAAGTAATTTTTGAAGTGGGTAATTCTTCTTCCACGAATATTTGTAGAAATTGTGGGTGTGATAGTCTTGAACAACTTGTTCGAACCGTGTAAGATCACTTTTGAACAAAGTTTTTCGACCCTATACAATGCCTGAATTTCAAGAAATCTCTGTTGGGATAATTCGAGAAGATACAATCTACTTCAGGCACTAGATAACAGCTCTTGAACGTAGAAAGAATGTATAACTTTTGAAACCTTGTAATTGAGACCGAAACACTCTATTTATAGAGATAGTAATACGAAGCAGTTTTGGCGGCTAGAGGCAGTTTTGACGGTTCGATTCGGTTAATTAACCGAATATGGAATTAATTCTTTATGGGAAGATCAGTTAATCCCGTTAATATGGAATATGCCTTTCCAGAAGAGTTTTCGGGACCCAAGCCAGCTGCTCATTGGACCCCGCAGGGGCTCCGCCCCTTGAACCCCGCGAAGGGCGGACCTGCAAGGGGGCTTCTGCTTCGTATTCCGCACTATCCTAACTTCTTTCTGAGCCTAACGTGAAATCACATCGACATCTAGTAAATCACATTACTACTAAAATGTATCATTGAAACTAAAATCACCAAGAATATCTTCATTTCATAAAACATTCTCTTGATTCACTCGGAAAAAAAGGTGTATATATCCTTGACTTCTAATATCCTATTTTCACAAGATTTACACTGGGATGTTGTTGACAAAATATCTTCATAGTATCAAACAAGAAAATGTAATAAACAACGCCTTAGATTGTACCAAACCTTAAATTCCTTTGAATCATTCAACTGTGAAATATGAATCTTAATCCAAAACTACAAACCCAAGTATTACACTATTAAATAATAAAAACAAAGCAACTATATAATAATACTGTCATTTTCTTATTATTGTAAAAAAAGTCTTAGGAGCCAAAAATGGCTTGAGTAATCTAGTAAGGTGTAGTCATATCCCTTCTTCATCACTTTGATAGATAGCACTGGTAACCATACTTGTCTTTTTGGCTAAATCAATTCCTTAAGATGAAGTAGTGAATCCAGCTGATTCAAGAAGCATAGCCTTTATTTGCTCTGGATGCACATCTCCTTCCTTGCATTGCTACAAACAACACAACACAAAACCAAATACTCATAACCCAATAATCTAATCAACTTCATATCTGACATAAAGACAGTAACTTCTTTCTTACCTCAGCACGAAATATATCCATGGCGAATCCATTGAAACAACTGATAACAGCTTGCTGGATATCCAAACCAACATTATCCAAAGCTTTCATTACAGACAACAACAGACCCGGTCTTCTACTACAGAACATGTGGATGTTCACAGCTCTACCCTCCCTAAGCCTTACTTCAATCTGCACATATAAACATATGTTGTATTCAGAAACAAGGATCAAACTTTATCTTGCTGATCATGAAAGTATGAGTTACCCTAGCAGGTTGGCCGTTTGGGCTGGGCAATGAGCTCGGGCAAAGCTCTTCCTTAATCCGAGAGGGTAAATTCGGTAGAGTTGGAGTTAACGGATAAAGGCCATTTGACTGAGTCAATGTTGAAGATGATGGAGTTGATTCTAGTTCGTTGTGGAGATCGTTGATCTTCTGAAGAAGCTCCTTTAAGTACTCAATCGCATCACCCAAAATTGAAGCTCTGTCCATCTACCACAGGTTAATGTTTGTTAGTAAGGCTCAAGTATCAAAATGTCTTCCATAATCGCAACTAAATGACAGGATAAGCAAAGTTCTCAAGTACAAAGTTACTACATCATTCTACAAAATCAAAAAAATAATCTAGAAAGTCTAGTTCATGTGAATAAGAAAAAAATCCCATAATATGGTCCATTGATTACAAGTGGTCGAAATTTACAGCTACTCACCCACTTCATGTGATTACCATTAATGCTTAACTCCCATAGATTTGAAAGCCCTTTATGAACCAATGATGAAGGCAACCCAAATCACACAATTACCAAATCCAATGAGGCAAAAAATGTGCTTGATGACTACTTGTTATTGTTTAACCCGGGGAAGCAAGAAAAACAATTCCATTGCATAAAAAAATACACAAAAAACTCACGAGAAATAATTCTTCCTAAATTGGCTTCACAAGAAAAATTCAATCAAAAGAATTTCTTTACCTTGCTGATTTTGGGTACAACAGACCTCAGCATGTATAGTCTGTCATTGAGCTTCTTCCTCCTTCGTCTCTCGGCCATTAAATTCTTAGCAGGAAGTCCTTTCTTCTTCCCCTTCAGATCAGCTCCGTTGAGTGTACTAGTTGCATTTGAGTTGATTCCGCCATTTTTGGCTGAGGTATCATCAATCTTGAACGTATCAGTGAAGTCATCCGAATCATAATTCAAAGCTGACCCATCGATACTAACGTTCTCCAGTCCATCTGTGCTTCCTCCATTGCTTCTCCCACCAGAAACCGGACCTGGATCGAGACCACTTGAGCCCACCGGATTATTGTTCTTCCTCAGAGCAGCTCTCTTTTGGAAGAGAGTAGGCTGTTCTCCCATTGAAGGACTGTTATCGAGAGGCTTAAGCAGCTTTGACCTGTTGTTAAACATTGAGCTACCCAAACCCTCGTCAAAACCGCCATTGAAGGCGGAATTGGGGTTCTCAGGAAGTGGGGCGAAATGGGTATTCGAGAATTGTTGGTTGGAGGTTAAATTAGGACTACCCATTTGGGGATTAGACACAAATTCCCCGAACCCACTGAGAATTCCGCCATTGAAGAAGCCATGGCTGAGATCGAAACCTTGGTCTAAAGGGTTGTTAGGGATGACATTTAGGAGGTTAGACATGGGCCTTGAAGTGGAGGGGAGAAGGTAATTGTGAACCTGAGAAGGATCCATGGTGTTGAAAACGGAGGGAGAAGGTGAGCAAGAAGCAGATGAATCAAGTGGTTGAAGAAGGAGATTCTCATGGTTATGGTTTTGGGTCATGTTGTACCACTCACTTTCAAGCTCAAGAATAGGTTTAAAGTTCGATAATGAACCACCAATATCATCCCGGTTATCAGTACCGCCGGGTCTGTTCCAAATTGAAGTGTCTTCATCTTCTCTTTCTCCAATCCAAGAGATACTGTTAACTCTTGGAAGCATCTTCTTCTGAGAGAGAAAGAGAGAGATAAGAGTGAAGAGGAAGAAGATGGTAAGTAGGGAATTAGAGAAATGGAGGATTTTGAGTGATTAAAAAACGTTGAGAGAGGTGGGCCCCAAAAAGGGCTAATTTGGACTACAAGAATGGAACTTCTTTGCAAAGGAGGAAGAAGATGGAAATGAAAGAGGCTTTTTGTAAGAGATTATGGGTTTTGAAGCTTTTCAATGGTTAATAGTACTTCTAATGGATTTTATAGATGTTTAAGATTCATATTTTGTATTGTCATTTATTGTACTTTCTCTTTTTATTAATTATTTGATTACCGCTTATACGTTTTATTTCGGAACGTAATTATCAGTATGTCAGAAAGATGAATACGTTACTTCAGAATGACAACTTTTATTTTCAATTGTTAATGACATTGCCGGAAACAAGCAACTTGAGGCATAGTTGACGATATTAGCGAGGACTCACAACTTTTGTTAGGTGAATTTAATCATTTGACTGCTGCTTATACGTTTTATTTCAGAACGTAATTATCAGTATGTCAGAAAAATGAATACGTTACTTCAAAATGACAGCTTTTTAACTTCAATTGGCAATGACATTGCCGGAAACAAGCAACTTGAGGCATAATTGACGATATTACCGAGGACTCTATAACTTTTGTTAGGTGAATTTTGTGATATTACTTTCTTCTCCCTTAGTGTTAAGTATATCTTGTGCTTAAAGATTTTTCGGGCTAGGGATGTGTAAAGACCGAGAACTGGAGAAATAGACTGGACGAATTCCGCTTCGATCCCCCAATTCACGTTTTCAAAGATATACTAAATTTCAGACTGCATGATTGGATTGACTTTGTATACAATTTACTTTTTGTTAATATTCTATATCTATGTGTAACCTTATTAGTAATTCCTTTTCAATAATAATAGAAAGAAGTAGCAAAATACATGTTATTAGGTAGATAAAGTCTACTTAGAAATAATTGTTAATTATTTTACCAAAATTTAAACTTCAAAACAGAAAAAAGTATATTTACTTATTCACTATGGTCCAAGAACCGGACCGGACTTGAACCAAACTGGACTGAATCATACAAGTCCGATGCAATTCTAACTTTCTAAAATGTCAATCCATTAAACCGAATTTGATTGAAATTATCAATCCGATCTAGCCCGATCCATTTACATATCCCTACTAATGTCTATCAGCCCCTTCCGCTAAGAAAGTATCGAAGCTTAAGGCGAATTAAATATACGTTTTATGAATATCAATCATAAATTACTTGTAATTAGCATCTAAATATTCCATGATAATCAAACTTGTAACGGTCAACTATAATATTAACATGAAATAATTATTATATGCTGTAATTGGGGCCGTTCTCGTGGTGTTCATTTACACCCTGGGTTTAATGAAAAATAATTTATTGACACAAAATTGCAGTGTATAGGGTTTGTCTGCTCTGAACTCTTATCCTTTTTGCATAAATCTTTTAATTGTTTACAGTAATAATAATTTAACCATAGCTACGCAAAACAATACTATTATACTCAATTAATGTAACGCTTATTATATGACTAAATTATGACTTATACAGCCATACGCTTTCGAGAAAATGCCTTTTCCATGGATTTTGTGACAAACTTTTTCAAGAGAAATTAGTTATTCTATTACAAATTCTCGTAATTTATTTACAATTACATATTTTATATTATATGTGTGAATGAATCATTTGTCCACATAATTAACATTCGACGATGATGAGTATATTACCAAAAGTTATTTGTGCAATATAAACATTAGTTTAAGTTTACGAACTACGATATTGTAAATTATATCTTCTGAATATAAATACATATCATTTTAATAGAATTTTATTAAACATAAATAAATATTATCGTATTAATTTTTTCTTTATTTTATTATATATTCTTCTATGTAATTATTATATTAAAAGATACTTTAATTTTTTAGACATTGATTCTTACATTTTTAATAACACTTTAGTATTCTTATTAAAGGAAGAATTTTTTTACCTTAATTTGTGTAAAATTTTATTTAATGATAACTAATTTGTGTAAAATTTTATCTAATGATAACTATTTATATCTCGATAGTGTTATATGATAAGTGAATTTTTTTATCCACAAATTACTAAAGAATAAAATAATGGAGTACGAGGATTTTGTCTTGATCTAAAAAAATTACAAATGTATTGTTTAAATATCTCACTTGGATCATTGGATGTATAATTTGTCAACTCCTGATAATGTTTATACCTTATCTTTTTCGAAATATATTGATTTTATCTTCTTACACATAGCATCCATACAAATTTCGAAGAGCAGAGGGAGAAAAACAAAAAAACGTCTGACAAACAAATTTAAGTGATGGACATAAATAAATGCGAAATTGGACCACAACATCTTGGCCTTATTCCCTCTTTAACACAATATGCATGCATATATTATTCATCTTGTAAAAAAAAATACTACCAAGTGTAATACTATTTGTTACTGAGTCCATAAACGTGGCAGGAAACTGAACTCTTACTAATGTATTTAGAAATATTTATCTATAAATACTTTATTTTAGAAAAAATATTTTTTATTTTTAATAAATATGTAATATTAATATTTTTTTATTTTTTAAATATATTTAAGTTTTTAAAAAATACTCTTTTATAAACATATTTTTATAAATAATATATTTATAAATACCCTCATCAAAAAATCAATAATTAAACATTCAATTCAAATTCAGGTTTTAACGTATAAAATGCACGCACTATGTACGTACTCCATCTAGCTTGATTAAACACAATCTTAACATAAGTTTGTGGATACCCGAGAAATCAAAATTTGGGTACATTTTTTACTACATATGTGATATGTCTATAGTTCCAAGTCTTTTTCCTATATTCTAAGCACACCAAGTTTACATGTTTATGGTATTACCTTAAACTCCCATCTGTATATCCGATTTTTCTTACCTATATTCTTAGAATATCTTAGACTATCTATTTGGAGAATATTTAATAGTATGTTGTGTCCTTCATCGAGTCTATATATAACGGATGTGAATTTTAACAAAAAAAAAAATATAATGGATGTGAATCAAGTGTTAGTGTCAATGGTAAGGACAGTCAATCCTAGACAAGGAATGATATTTTTGCATAATGGAATAGGAAATTAGCACAATCATATAGAGAGAAAAGGTCAATCAACCAATACGTTGACAAGGAAAAACTTTCTAACCCGGATTCTATAGAGGATTTGAATGTTTACTTGTAAAATTAATGATCACAAATTACCAAGTCAAGAAAAGATCCAAACATAAACTAGATTCCTTACTATAATACTTATTGTGTCCCTCATAAATTCTAGCACGTATTATCAACTTTAACCAGATTCAAAATTATAAAAAATTACCTCAATTATCCTAGAAACTTGCTCATACAAGCTCATAGAATCGTATTTTTTCCTGGCTTACAAACATTGCATGTTGCCATTCTTCGAAACCTAAAATATGGAAACTCATCTTTTTAAACTCTAAATGTTGTTTCTTTTCTCCGAAATACTAGTTGATTAGAATCTCCATAGATTCCTAAGACCGTATCTAGCTATTTGATTGCTCATTTCTCGATGTCTATCAAAAACAATAATACTTTGTATTTATAGACAATTAAAATTTGATTAAACTATGATTTATTTATGGTTTAATTTTATATATTATCTCATAAATAATATCATATCTTGTTTCTTAAGCACTATCTTTTATAAGTAGAACATTTTTATCTTCCAATATAATGATATCTTGATTTCTTAAATACGTTCTTTTTTCTTGAGTGTCTTGATCCATTATCTTAAAGACATTATCTTCTCCTTTTTGAGACTGTAAACAAACATCTGAACCTCTTAATATAATATCTCTTGATTTTTCCATCACTTCTTTTGAACTCTAATACTCAATATTCTTCAAGTACTCTTGTTCTATCACAACCATTTTTCCTAAAACTTCTTGTATACTGAAACTTGAACTCTAATGCTCAAGCTTCTTGTTCTTCTTGAACTCTAATACTCAAGCTTCATCATGTATCGGAACTTCTCCATTAACTTTATTTTTTTTTTCTTATCGGTTGATATGTTTAGAATAAGAACCGTGCTTAAACCTTAATAATTTTCTTGCCTCACCAGCATATATTCAAAATGAATTCCATCTCAGGTTGGTTGTGACATGCAATAGGGTGGGAAAGTGGCTAGGTTGGTGGCAATGAGCTTGGTTAGCGGAGACCAAGAAGGGATAGAGTGTCACCTCAGCTTAACCATGCTCTAAATTCAAAGTTGAGGAGCTTAAGAGGCTCTGTCTGTGACGCGTTCCTTGGGAGTGGTGAGCCAATACGCAACCATACTCGAACTGTTTGCCTTTAGACGGCTTCGGCTTCACTCTTTGGCCTTTAAACTTGCTTCGGGGTGAATCTCACTTTCTTTCCAATGCATTTTTTAGGGCTTTCGGGTATGCCAGGAAAAAGAAGTTAGCCAGAATCGGGGGGGGGGGGGGAATAAGGTAGTTCAGTCACCCTCAGGTAGTGGCACCTGATAACAGGGAAATCCAAACCACTAAGAAGAAAGTAGGAGCGAGAGATAATTCGTTAGAGATGTGGCAGACACAGAAGTAGCCGGACCGCAGATCATCCAAGAAAGCGGTTGCCTGAGCTTGCCCTGGCATCTCTGTCAAGTGAATTCAAAACAATTAGGATCTAGCCATCTCATCCTCCATAAGAACGGACACCTCACATCTCGGCACAGTGGAACATGTCAGCAGCTATCAGACTTTCCCAAGTGTATAACCTAGTAAAATAATAAAATTCTCTAAATAAATTAATTATATTACACTTTTATTAGTTTATGGTTTTAAATTATGTCTTAAAGGATAAAGTTAGAAAATTATAAGGAAAAATATCAGGTTAGAATGGAAATACGGACGAGAATTTAGAATGAGACTCTAGCGCTCGATCTTCTTTAATTTAACAACCTGCACTTTCCTTGCTATTTTTTGACGCGTTAAGCGTGTGGCTCGTCCTTCTCATTCCTCATCTTCGCGTTATTTGATCTCCTTCCTTCTTTCGTTTTTCTCCCCGTGCAAGTATTCAGATCTCTATCTCTCATCTTTCCTTTTTCCTCTAGCGATTGCTCTATTTAACTCATCTATCGAGATTGTTTATATCTAACTATCTCTTTCTACATCGCTACTATAATTACTTGTTCATCTGTTTAATTTTTTCATGATCTATTCATTCACATATTCCGAGGTTGTCGGGTTTATAAATCTCTCTTTTACATGTTTTTCTGGTGTTTCAGGTCTCCGATCTTCTGTTTTTGGTTGGTTCTATATTTTTCAGGTTATTGATCATGGATTCAGGTTTAAAAGCCTCTCTTTTTTCATACCCCTGATATTTCAGGTTATTATTCTGTTGGTTTTGGTTGATTCGACATTTTTCATAGCAGTTGACCATGGATTCATGTTGATTTTTCATTTAGTGCTTCTATTTATGTATTTTATGTATTGTATGGGGGTTTTACATATGTTTTGGACTTTGTTGAAGTAATTTTATTCAGATATGTTGAATCTAATTGTACATATTGCAATTGTAGGTGCACATTGTTGTAATGTAAGTGCACATGTATTATTTTGCATACTTTTCACTCTGTACGTGCACACTTCCACTGAATTGTAATTGCATATACTACTACTGTACGTGCACATTAGTTAACTGTAAGTGCAAATGAATTATGTTTGTGCACTTACATTCTATAATTGCACACTCTCACTATACTTGCACATTAGTTCACTATACGTGCATATTAGTTGAATATAAGTGCACATGAATTCTTGTTTTGTACACTTATACTCTAGAGTTGCACATTAGTTCACTGTACGTGCACATTATTAGAAACATCTTCAACGACAATATAACATGTTTGTTTTTTGTAGGATTGACTAATGACACCACTTCCTCTCTATCTTTCTCCCCGTCTATTGATGACAATACGAAAGCTAGTAATGGTTCTTTATGCAGATTAAAGAATGCTTAGAATATAGAATATATGGACATCACACTGATGCAAAATTTACACAATTTTTATCTTTTTTTTCTCAATCTATTTTCCAATACTTTACATTTTATATGATGTATTTCTAAACATTCATCAAATGTACATGCACATTTATCAAAAATATTTGCACATTTCATAAAAATATGTTTAAAAGTATCTTAAAGAATTTTCTACAAGTGCTTGAGAGACCAAAAGTTGATTATCCCGGAACAAAGCTCTTGTATTTAAAGCTGCCTGGGATGCCTGTGATATGAAACAGAAGAATTGCAACCTATGGACCGAGTGGGTGAATGTGAACATGCTTAAGAGACGGAACTTTGAGATTTTGCAAGGTAAAGGCAATGCATCTAAGGAATGGCTTGATATGTTGAATACCGGAGATCTTATCACTAATGGAGGGGCCAATCCTGATCTTAGATGGCTGGACAAAGGCAATGGGAATATGGACACCAGTAAGATGTATAACAGAATTAGAAAGAAAGGCATTAAATATGATTGGATTGACATTATTTGGAGTGAAGGCGTCCCAAGGAAGTGCGCATTCACCTGCTGGTTAGCAACACTTGACAGATTACCACTTGCTAGTAGACTTCATAAATGGGGAATTGTTGACAATCCAAAATATAACTGGTGTCATATTTAGGATGAAACTAGTGAGCATCTTTGGGGTAAATGTACCAATGTGCAGAAGGTCTTTGATGTTGTTCTTAAATGGCAGGGGATAAGAACCAGAAAACAAAGTTTAAGAGGTTGGTGGCATTGGTTTCATCAGGATACTAAGAAGAAAACAACATCTACAAGTGTAGACTTTTATCTATCACCGGAGTGATCTGCAACGTGTCGATGATGAGGAACAAGTCCCTTTTTGAGAATGTTAATGTTGATGTAGATAAATGTGCTATTGAGGCTATTGAACATTGTAAATTTAGAATTGTTAATCTTCCTAAGTATATGAGTAGGAGAAACAAAGCTATGTGGAAGAGAAACGTAGGACATTAGTAGGCTGTATGTGTTGTACACTTTTGTAATCTTGGACTCTTTGTCCTTTTGGAATGATAATTACTTACCCTTTGGCTAAAAAAGTTGATTATCCATATATATCAAGGTGACAATTAGAAACACATGCACATTTTCGATAACTAGATGCGCATTCTTTAGAAAACAATTGCACAATCCTCCCATACCCAATACAGATCCATCAAATACCATAAAACACGTGTTAGAAAAACATATGCGCATTTCCCACAACTAGTTGCACGATCTTCAAAAATAACTGTACATCCTATCATATTCATTACAAGTCCATCTAAAATCACAAAATACGTGTTAAAATAACTAAATCTACTAAACTAAAACACAACTCAGGTCCTCAAGCACTAGGCCACTATCAAAAACTTCCATGCCATTCCCGAAGTACGTCTGCATATGCCTGATAACATATATACCACAAGTAAATCTAGTTATAATCATCATAATGGGCATCCCAGGTCATGTAATCATTGTAGTTTTCTCCATTAGGGTAATGTTCTCGTGAAAATGGTACTCGTGAGTCGTGATACTCCTCCGAATCAGATACCTCGTACGGGGCCTCTGAAATGCTCATATTATCACTAGAATCTTTTGTGGTACCTCAACAGGTAGCTCGTCCCTTATCTCCATGGCCTCTTCCTTTTTTGAGACAACTACCTCCCCCTTCCCTTTAACTAAAAATATTTCCACATAAAAACATAACTATTTGCACAAAAATAAAAGACACATTCAAAGAAAAAGATAAAAACACTTGGAAAAAGAGTAAAGTCTAAAGTATCTGCACACATCCCAAAAGTAGTTGCACAAAGAATACAAATAGATGCACATGGTTATAGTAGAACAAAACTCTAAGGTATCTGTACAAAACTAAAAGTAATAGCACAAATGTGAAAAGTACCTACACAAAGTGTATAAGAAGTATATCCACAATACATTTGCACATTTGAGGAAGCACCATATCTGTTCTAGTTTTACATAATAGTACTTGCATTGCTGATACATTTTCATGTTCATCCAACATATTATATTTGCATTTTCATCATGTAAACATGCATTTTGGAGAATCATCTATGAAAAATCAACATTTTTCGACATATACCTTGCGATTCTGCTTGTGTTGAATCCTTCTCATGTTCCGGTTTTATTCTGAGCTCTACAAATGGATATTAAATGAGTTAGCAAGTCGAGAATTGAAATAATTGCTTAATAATCAATTTTATGAAGATCTCAAACCTTTCAATGTCTCGCTCTCTGTTTCGTTGTGAAGAGTTGCTACAAAACAAGCATTAACAGAGTTGTTGAGAGAGGTTTGAACGATATAATCTCAATTATAGTCTCAAATGGGCGAAACAAATGTGCCTTACCTGTTGAAGTGGAATCCGAACTTGCCATCTTGTAATTTCGTGTCTGAATCTGTTGTTTTGGAGATTTTTTGACGGATTTCATTCGTATCCCCTCGCCCTGTCTTTTTTTTGCAGGTTTGTGTGTAAAAATTTTGTGAGAAGACAACTGTCTCGCTCGCTTTTTTGATTTAATCGAGCACGTGGTATTCGGCTATGCGCGTGGGGGGAAGTAGGTTGTACAAGTGAGGAATCGCTTACAAAATTTCTCCTATCTGTTAAACTGGTCGTTCTTATTTTTTAATTTAAGGGTCCGTACTAACCAGAACATGATCCACATTACAATAGCTACGTAGTTAAACGTGGATTGAGTTCCAGATTTTTTTAAATAGTACTCTACCTCGAGTTCCTAACATTTTATCCCTTAAAATAAATTTAATGACTTAGATGATTTTAATCTCTATATTATTGTTTCTTAAATTTTTGTGTGATGAGTTACTTATTTTCGATATTTGAAAATCTATTCAATAGAGATCATTAATAACTCCACCAAAACAAGAATTATGGTTTATAGAGGCTAGAGAGTATAGTTACTTGGCAGTCAGACAAGTTGCAAGAATATGGAAATAAAATCTCCCCCAGATTTCTCGTGAGTCTTACTAATGGCTGTTCCCATTTCAATTTTATCAACCCCACTCATCAGTTTCTTTCATCCTATTATTGTTACAAAGAAGAAGAAAAAACACCTTATATATATAGCTCCACATGCACCTATGTGCTGTGGTTCCATTAGTGAAAGGAAACTCAAAGACGACAACAGTACGTAACAGACATCAAGTTATGGATATTCGATGATCTGCAATTGGTTTTATAATTATTGATCACGAGTCTAACTGAAAGGAAGAGTGAGAGAGAGTCGTAAGTGCTAGTTCTTCTTTTGTGTTGGGTTACGTGGAATGCACGTAATCGAGCTCGATTTTGCATACAAATTGAATAAATGATAAAACCTTAACTAAGACTTGTCTTTTTTCAGCTGTACACGTTCAGTAGAATAGATTCAAACATTTTCCATGAAAAAGTCAATGGGAAACTTACACTTTGATTCAAAGATTGTATGTAAGCTCAGAACTTCGTGACTTCTAGTTTGCTTACACGATATATACACATAATATCAATGATAAGGTACGTAATGTAACAAGAATTTGAGATTAAGGTCCGAAAAACTCTGAAAATTAGAAGAACGCGCGGCGCGTGGTTCCTTCTTTTTGCGAGAGTACGTTTCTGATTGGCAATTTGAGCTGGTGTGTGTTCGCCCAACTCTCAATACCACCAATCTAAAGACACCTCCGACCGAACCTTGAGTGAAGTGAGTCCTGAAATTGAGATCGAAAGTAATGACGAAGACGCCGCCATGGAAGCGGAGGTGAGCTCTTCTTCCCATGTTTTCGTTCCTGAGACACAAGTGCCATTTGGAGGTCCGATTAAGCAGGTTGTGGACAGACAAGGGAAGGAAGGGAGCGGGGCATCAAATCTTGGAAGGATGTGGTGAAACCCAGGGAAGAGGAGCAGTTTCCCCTCTCGCCAGAATTCCTCGCCGGAAAAGTTTCGATTGCCTTTCCTGATGGCGTGGACGCAAAAGCCCATATTACCGTAGCCCAGGAGGTCATTGATGCGGTTTCGGCTATTTGGTAGGACTCATTGGTGGTTCGAACACTGGGCACATTTGTCCCTTACGAGGTGATGAATCGGAAGATCAGGGAGTTGTGGAAGCCCAAAGGAAAGATCCGAGTGGTTGATTTACCAAAGGGTTACTATCTCATTAAGTTTGAGGATGAATCGGATTATCTTGAGGTGTTAACAGGCGGTCCATGGACCATATTAGGTCACTACATTTTGATTAAGCAAGGGACTCCGACATTCAACCCTTTATCGGATGTCATTGCTACTACGCCGGTTTGGGTTCGTGTTATGGATTTACCAGTCCAATTCTATGATGATAATCTTCTTCCTCATATAGCTGCGGGTTAGGTGCGCCCATTAAGGGTGATCGGAGGGCCTAGCTGACTAACAAAGGTTGTTTTGCCCGGGTGTGCGTCAAGCTCGATCTTACTAAGGCGTTGAAAGGCTCGGTGTTTGCCAATGGTGTTCGTTGTCTAGTTGAGTTTGAAGGCCTCCACACAATTTGTTTTATTGCGGAAGGTTCGGACATTTCCAAACACATTGTCCGACAGGTTCTGAAAATTTGGAAAGGAAGATGCAAAAGGAAAGGGAGGTGGCGGCGAGTGGGAAAGCACCGACCGAAGTACAGGAATCGGAGAAACTTTGGTGGCTGGATGGTTCCGAAACAGAGGAATAGGAGAGCTCCGGCGAAGATCTCCAATGAAGGGTCCAAACACAAGTATCCAATTGCGATTGTGGGGGCACATGACTCAAGGCGGAGCTATGCAACTGCTAAAGAGGGAATGGAGAAACCAACGGGTAATTCCGTTCCTAGGATTGTAACCCAAGGACAGACCGGAGGAGATAGAGATGGCTCTGCTATTTTCGGTCAAAAAGTGAAAAAGGTGCAAAATTGGGAAATGGTAGGGCTATAAGATTCATGGCAGGGGCGAACGTGTCAGACAAAGGAGAAACGTCTGAGAAAAAGGGCAAAAAAAATTCTGAGAGGAATAGAAGAAGAAAGAAGAGAAGGAAGGTAAACTGGGCTAAAAGTAGATAGTTGAGTGGTGGGTTGAAAGAGACCAATCGGGGAGGCCCAAACAAGAGACCTAGGGCGGATATTCAGCCTGATGTGGTGGAATTGCATATTGGGCCGATTATTGTTAATAAGGAAGGCCTTTGTAGGGAGCAGAATGGGCCTGGGTCGGTTCCTGTTTTTGGAGAAGAAAAGGAGCTGGTATTGGGCGTGGTTCACTTGAAATAGAGGCCACCACTCACAACCGAAGGGTGTTCCCAGTTTTTCTAAGGAGGGTAATTTGACAAGAATCTCTTTGGGCAAGGAAGATCCGAGTAAGAAGGGTTTGAGTCATGCTGAGGTGGGTCCTACGGAGGACCGAGCAATGCTGGTCTGAGCGAGTATTCTCCTTCCATGTTTCCCAATGAATACATCATCTCGAGTTGTCACGGATCCGACAAGGCTAGCTTCGTTAGTAATGTAAAGAATCTTTATAGGCGTTTTAGAGTTGGCGTTGTGGTGGTTATCAAAACTCATATAGCTGGTGATAGTGCAGATGCGGTGTGTAGGAGGTTGAATATTGGGGAGAATTTTAGAGTCGAGGTCGCCGGGTTTTCTGGTGGTATCTGGATTCTTTGGGATCCTGGGAGAGTAGCGGTGTAGGCGGTTGAGAGTGATAGTAACATGGTCCACACGAGTATCAACAAAGATGGTTGTATAGTGGAGGTTGTCTTTGTCTACGCCCCTCCCCCTTTGGTTAATAGGAGAAGGGGTTTTTGAGATAAGCTGGAGTTGGTGGTGGAGAAGTCTTCGGGGCCTATGTATGTTGGAGGGGACTTTAATTGCATTACGAATGTCTCATAGAGAATGGACGGGTAGGGTCTTCTTCATAATGACTCGCAACGTCTTATTGATCTCATCTAGGCGCGCGAGTTGCTTGACATGTGGTTCTCTGGTCAGGCCTTTACGTGGTCTAGAGGGTCGCCCGCCAACCCCACGATTTCTAAGCGACTAGATCGTGTGTTAATGAACCTTGAGAGTTGTGTTTCTTGGTCTGATGCGACTGTTCGTCACCTCCCCAAGTTTGGCTCGGATCATTGTCCGCTTCTTGTTAGTTTGTTCCTGAGGGACCGGCCTAATAGGAGGTGCCGCCCCTTTCGTTCAAGCCTGCATGGCTCCTTGATAAGGAGTTTCATGAGCTGATCTGGAAGGAGTGGTGTGCCAATGTTCCGGCTAACGAGGCTTTGGCGACGCTCAAGGTGAAGCTAAGGGAGTGGAACAAGGCTAAGTTCGAGAACATCCAGAAGAGGAAAGATGATTTTATGCAACATATTGACAACACGCAGATCCTAACTAAGGTGCACCCGTCCCCGGTTCTTACTAAGATGCATGCTAGGCTTCAAGATGTGCTCAATCTTGTCATGTAGCAGGAGGAAATCCATTGGCTCCAGAAGTCGAGGGAGGTGAGGTTTAAAGAGGGAGACGGGAACACGTATTTCTTCCACATGTCGACCTTAATGCGTAGGAGGCATAACAAGATTGTTGCTATGAAAGACAAGGATGATACCTGGATTGACAAGCCGGAGGATTTAGAGGAGCACGTGTCGACCTTCTTCCGTAAGTTGTATACTATAGAGTTGGGAGAGATGTTCCTGATTGCTACGCTGCACGGTTTCTTTCCTCTTGTCCATGATGACGATTGGGCCACTCTTCGCGGGGATTTCTTTGAGATTGAGATTGGTAAGGCTATTCGGCAAATAGGGGATTTTAAAGCCCCCGGGCCTGATGGCTTCAATTCGGGTTTCTTCCATTTTTGCTGGAGCATGGTAGGCAACTCAGTGGTTACGCTTTTGAGGGAGTTCTTTGCCTCGTACAAGCTGCCTGGCGGGCCCAATTAGCCTTTGTAATATGGTTTAAAGCCCCCGGGCCTGATGGGGCGAAGTTGACTAACCCACTCAGGGTTAGTCAACTTCGCCCCATTAGCCTTTGTAATATGGTTTATAAAACTATTACTAAGGTTCTTGTGAATAGAATGCGTGATATCTTGCTGAGATTAGTTGGTCCTTTGCAGGGTAGCTTCATTCCAGGAAAGCTCATCATCGATAACATTGTGCATTCCCAGGAGGTTGTGCACTCAATGCGGAGGATAGTGGCAAGAAGAGGTAGATGATCCTCAAGGTTGACATGGAGAAGGCATACGGTCGGCTTCGTTGGGACTTGTCGTTGACACCCTTTACGACGCCGGGTTTCCGGAGGAGTGGATTGGTTGGATCGATAAGTGTATTAGCTCAGCTTCTATGAGTGTTCTCTGGAATGGGGAGAGGACGCAGAGTATCGACCCGAATAGAGGACTCCGCCAAGGAGATTCGATCTCGTCGTATCTCTTTATTCTTTTCATGGAGAGACTGAGTCATATGATCCTGCAGGTCATGGAGTGCGGTGAGTCGAATCCTATTAGACTTTCGGTCAAGGGCCCTCCTATTTCTCATATCTTGTTTGCGGATGATGTCCTCCTTATTTGCGAGGCTTCGACGGATCAGGCGAAGGTGGTGATGTATATTATGGATATCTTTTGTCGCTCTTCGGGAAAACGGGTTAGTAAGGCTAAGTCGAAGCTCTTCCTCTCTCCTAATGTGAGCGAGAATACAATGAGATCCATTCAGATAGTTACGGGGATGGTGCCTACCACGGACTTGGGTAATTACTTGGGGGTTCCTCTGCTCCATAAGTGAATTACCAAGGCCACGTTTGAACCTCTTTTTAGTAAGATCAATCATAAGCTGTCAGGGTGGAAGGGCAGACATTTGAGTATGGATGGACGGGTTACGCTTGCTCGGACTGTCATCGGCTCTATTCCAGTCTAGTCCATGGTGACTCTTCCTGTACCGCTCTCGGTTTGCAAGAAGATTGGCCGTATTACTCGTTCCTTTATTTGCGACGGGTGGTCCGAAAATAGGAAGCTTCATCTCGTCAAGTGGAGTGAGGTTGCCCGACCAAAGGAGCAAGGGGGTTGGGATTAGGTGTATGGAGCACCTTAGTATTGCCCTTGCCGGCAAGTTCGCTTGGTGCTTCCTCAAAGACGAGGGCTCTACGTGGACAACGGTTCTCTGGGCGAAGTACATCCGTTCGAGCTTGGTGGAACGGAATAACTCGTCCCCTGTTTGGAGATGCACTCGCAAAGGGGTTAGTAAGGTCATTGTTCCGGGCACTAGGTGTCAGATTGGGAACGGTAGGATGACGCGCTTTTGGATCGACCTGTGGCTGTCTGAGGGGTGTTCGTCTGGTTGGGTGATCGGTGCTATTGAGGAGGACGAGAGAAATTCTTTAGTGGCGGACTTCTGGTGTGCAGAGACGGGTTGGAAGTGTGACTTATTTGCCTACCGTTTTCCTAACAAAATTCTTCTTATTCTTTCCATAGTTTGGGTGCCGGAGGAGCAAGTGGACGTGCATACACTTTGTTGAGCTTCGTCTACCGGTGGCAACTTCTCGGTGGCCACCACATATGACATTGTGCAGCAACGAGGTCTTCGAGATGACATCGATAGAGAGGTGTACAAGAGCATTTGGAAGTTGAGGGTTATCAAGATAGTGCGGATGTTTGCCTGGATGTGTCTTCGGGGCAGTGTGCTGTGCAACGAGGAGAGAGCTAGGAGACATTTGACCGATATCGTCACTTGTGGGGTGTGTAGTAGTCGGCAGGAGAGTGCGCTACATCTCTTACGTGACTGCCCGGGGAGCAAGGCGATGTGGGTGGACCTTCAACCCCCTATGACGTCTTCGGAGTTTCTTTCAGGTACTTTTTACTCTTGGTTTCGGTCCAATATCATGACTAATTGTGATGTAGGGAGAGCACGGATTGGGCAAGCACTTCTGCTACGACCATGTGGTGGTGCAAGAAGTGGAGGAACCAAAAGGTGTTTAGAGGTGACACTTTTGGTGGCAATAGAGGTGAGCTCATCATCCAGTAGATGAAGGACTACAGAGATGTGGCTAGGTGGAGTTCGTGGAGGAGAACCATGGTGCTCAAGGATTTCAGATGGGAAGCGCCGGACGAGGGGTGGGTGATGATCAACTCGGATGGGTCAGTTATGGGTGATCGTTCTACAGCTGGGGGTGTGATTAGAGACACCGTGGTGAGTGGCTTCACGGTTTCACGCATAACAACGGGTCTTGATCGGTGATTATGGCGGAAATCTAGGACATCATTGACGGGCTGACATTGGCTTGGGATCAAGGCTACATGAGGGTTTGGATAGAAACGGGTTCATGGTTAGCGGTTTTTCTTCCTATCGAATCCCATGGATCGTAGTCATCCCCTCGCTAGCCTCGTATCTAGGATACATGGCTTACTTAGTAGGTATTGGTCCGTCCAAGCCCGTCGTATTTTCCAGAAGGAAAACTTTATTGTCGACCGCCTTGCTTTACTTGCTTTTAGTTTTCCTCTTGGTGTTTGTAACTTAATTGATCCTCTGGTGGAGGTTGTTGGTCTTTTGATGAACGATGTGAGAGGTTCCGCTACACCTCGGCGTTTTTCCGAGTAGCTTTTCAATATAGTTCGGAGAGTGTCGTCTCTCTTTTCAACAAAAAAAATGTAACAAGACTTTCTTTCTTTTTTTTTAGTATGGAAATAGGGCGATGCATTGCAATTTATATTAAATCAATGAGAATAAGTGTTTGATTTTAGAGAGGCTATATTATCAGCAACTAAAAAGATTAGAAAACAACAAATAGAAGGACATTAAATGAATGAAAATTTAAGTTAGACTCAAAGACAGTGTTGGTCAAGAAGTCTGTCGGTGCATTAGCTGAGTGTCTAACATGGGTGACAGAGACTCTGCCCTCCAAACGGCGAATCATATCACGACATTGAAGGAAAATCTAGAGGAAAGGATGGATCGTAACATAACAAGAATATTATAGATAGTAATTGGTTTGTTTTAAAGAAGTACTTAGATTTCTACATCTACATGTTTTTTATATCTCATAAAACTCAAATTCAAATTTCAACACTATTTTTTTTTTCCTTTTAACTATTTTTTTAAATTTCTTATCGAGAACTTATTAAACAATCCTTTAAAAATAAACGAATAAAAAGCCTTGTTGACCTAGTCGAATGGGAGATGATCTCTTAACTAGAGATCACATTTGAAATTTGGAGACAACTCTCTTCACTTTTTGATGTGATATCATAGAAGATGTGCAGTTAGTCTCTGTTGGATTATGTAATTTTCTATGTTTTTAGGTGTTATATTTACTATCTTAGACCTAATATATTACCTATGCAATTATCTATCCTTGGAGCTTTCTCCCCAGGTAAAAGATGTCATGTATTGTTTGCATACTTATCCCTTTTGCTAGTAAATAGATTCAGATAAGTTAAATTGCAATGCCAAAGAAGGAATATCTGAGGCTAGGCAAAACTGGGATTTACGCTCAACGTTAGGCTGGATGCAGGGTTATTGGGCATGTCTTGATGGGCTGATTCTCTTGCTCCAACTTGTGTTGAATGGTCATGTGACCGTTGTGCTTCTCCTTTAATGAAGTGTTGCGTTCCATGCTTACTTTGAGATATATAAGCTTGGGAAAAACCCTACCTCATCTTCACTTCACTATTCCGGCGCTCCTTATCCATATCTTTGAGCTCTGGTAGGGTTTGCTTCATGCTCTTCCACAGTGATTTGAGCTGTAGTGGAGTCCTTTAGCCGACGCACTTGAAGAGAACATTGTGCTCGTAACTACTCGCACTCTTGTGTTTTGTTTCACTCGAAAGGGAGTTTCCTTCTTCCTTTTGTAGCTTGTTCTTTTCATGTCATGTGTGCCTATTGGTTTTTATTGTGGTCTTCGAACACTTTTTCTCTCTTGTAACTGAGTTGATACTAGTGAATTGAGTTTCTATCTTGAGACTCCGTGGATCTAGGTCTTGTGACCGAACCACGTAAAAATCTTGTGTCTCACTCTTGTTTTGTTCTTGCTATTATTTGTATGTGTGTGTGTGTGTTCGTTGTTGGTCTTGAAATACCTAGACCTCCACTCAATCCAAACAAAGCAGGTTCTACAACTTGCTATCAGAGCCTGGTTCTTATTTTTTCTCATTATCTGGTGTTTGGTTGGTCTTGTGCGTTTATAGATTTTGGTTATTGAGATTGTGACTGTTTTGTGCCTGAATATATATCATAGGCTTTACTGAGTTTCCGCTGCCTAATCTTAGGTCCTTGGAGCTCGTGACTCCTTAATTTTTTGGCTTGCAAACCTTTGTTTATCTAAGTTAGTGACCTTTAATCTTTGGATCTATGATCTTATTTTCTGTCCACATGACTGCTTAGCTTCTGTTCATGCTTTAACTTGATATCATTTTAATTAAAGCTGGTCTATCTATGTCTGAATCATCTTATGTTAGGATTAAACCATTTGATGGGAACACTGACTTCACTATGTGACAGGTAAAAATGAAGATTATTCTTATAAAGGAGAAGTGTTGGAAGGCTATAGAAGGAATCTATCCAAATGATATGCCATCATCCAAGAAGAGAGAGATTGATGAACAAGCTCACAACAAAATCATGATTAGGCTCTCGGACAAAGTGTTGAGACAGGTTTTGGATTAACACAATGCAAAGGAGTTGTGGAGATCACTCAAGGACATCTACTATTCCTTCCTAATAGAGTTAGCCTGTTATGCCAATTGTTCACATTTTAAATGAATATCAATGTCCCATTTACAGAAAGCCTTGATAAGTTCCTTAAGCTTACTCAAGACGTTGAAAGGTGTTAGGACAAGATTAAGGAAGCTCATCAAGTCGGTCTATTACTGAATTCATTACCTCCTCAGTTTGAAAACTTGAAGGATGTAATTCAGTATAGAAACAATGCGCTAAGTAAGAAGAAAATATTAGAGGCATTAAGGTGTTTAAAACTAAACTTGAAGCTAAATAATGAGATTTTATACTAAAAAAATGTGCAAGTCTAAAAACTCAAATCATTATAAAAGGATAAGTATAAGGAGTATCATTCAAAAGACATCAGTGACACTAGTTCTAAAAATCAGATTGATAAAAAGAACTTGAAGTGCCATTCTTGTAATAAGATGGATCATTCTTTGAAATATTGCTTTAAGAAAAAGAGGCAAGACAAAGAGGCAAAAAATACCACCGATTTCTCTGCTATTTGTGAATCTCCTTCCTTTCATCATGAATTACTTGTTATGACTCATAAGGATGTAAAAACTATAGTTAGAGAGGGTAAGTCTTTACTTACAACTATTAAGACTAATGGTTTATGTCATGTTCTCGCATCTTCTAATGAATGCAATGTTTTAGATTCTTCTACTATGAATGTGCATGATTCTATGTTATCACATTCTAGACTAGGTCATATAGGAACAAAATGGATAAATGAGTTATTTAAACATGGCATACTTGATAAGAAATCCACTGTTTTTGATAGATGTGAAACTTGCATCATTGGTAAACAAACTAGGAATAGCTTCAAGAAATCAACTTATGTAACTAAAACTAGATTAGAGTTTGTTGGTTATAGGAACTAGTTACTAGTATCTATAACTTATGATCTCTCAATTTTAATGATAACAAATATTTTTATATACAAATGTTTACCTTGAGTGAGTTATTGCATGATAGCAATAGGCCTTCAAGAAAATTAGGTAATTGGAGCAAAGGAATTAACGAGATTAAGTTAGGAAGCTGAAGCGAGTCATGCGAGAAGCAAAGCGCTTTACCAGGGTGAAGGGATCTGAGTACAAGAAAGAGGAAACCGAGTAATGGAGTTAGGGAACCGAGGAATAGAAGTTCCAAACAATAGAAGGGAGTGAAGCGCTGAAGAGAACCGAGTGACAAGGATGGGAACCGAGCGTGTAAAAGAGGAAATATATCTTTAAGCATATATAAAAGGAAAGATAGATTTACCATAGATCTCCTAGATTCGTAATCCAGGTTGTTAGAGCTACTTTGTTATCTTTGATATTCAGTTACGATTTATTGTATTATTTCTTGTTTTTATCTAGCTTTTCGTAGATTAGTTCCTGACGATTATGCTTTTGGTATAAATAGTTTAGATTATCGATCTAGAGAAGGTTGTTCGTTCTAAGAGGTTATCTTTGTTTATTTAGAGTTTAGGCAATATTTAGGAGAGTTTAGAGATGAACTAAGAACTGTGTGTTTGCCTTGAAGTTGTAAGCTCTAGTAGAATCAATAAAGAAAATCGTTTTGGTAATCATTGTTCTTAAAGTCTTAATCTATTTCCCACAAAAGAAATATTCTTTAGCTAGATTAAGGTACTCAAATCACATGATCCACAATTGGTATCAGAGCAGAATCCGATTCCACAACGATGATGAAGAACGAAGAATTCAACCTATGTATGTCCTTGAACAAACCTCATCAACTTCTTGAAGGGGAGCTTGATTGGTGGCTAGGAGGGCTTACACTGTTCATCCAAACCCAGGACTACCAGTGCTGGAAGATTATAGAGCTTGGCAATGAAGTTCTTCCGGAATTGAAGGAAAGGAAAGATTGGCAGCCTGAGTACTATGCCAACATGGAGAAGAATTCAAAAGCTCAACAACTTATTCTATGTGAACTCACACGAATAGACATTGACAAGGTCATTAACATGCAACCAAGGATTTGTGGGAAGCAATAATCTCCATTCATAGAGGCAATGTATATCAAAAGGACACCAGAAAATTCACTCTTCAAAGAGAGTTCCAAGCATTCAAGCAACTCCCTAGTGAAAGCGTGTCCACGTGCCAATACCGGTTCACTATCATGGTGAACAAATTAAGCGTTGCTGGTGTAAAGATTAATGCTTGGGAGAAAACACTAACGTTCATCTATCCAATGAGAGACAAGTTCGAGCTCACCCAAAGAATTGCTCTAATATCTCCAGATTGTAAGAAGCTCTGAGTAGTCGACATATTTGGCAAGTTTTTCGACCAAGAGAACGCTGATAAGAGGAAGGGCTTAGCTATTAAAGAAGCCACCGGAACCGATTTGAAGCTTACAAAGGTTCTAGAAAAAAGATGGACATTAAGGATGGTGAAGAGGAAGAGGACAATGACATGGAACTCTCCCTCATGACAAAGATGGTCAGGAAATGGTTCAAGAAGAAAGTTGGTCAAGGAAAGTCATCATCTTCAACAAAGCGAGATCTCAAGGAGTACACTTGCTATAATTGCCAGGAAAAGGGGCATCTTGCTAAGACATGCACTAACCCTAAGGTTGAAGCATCTGAAAAGAAGACACTTTTCTCGGCATGGGGAGAAGAAGACGATGAAGCTGACCTCCATGAAGGCTACCAAGGACACTATCTTGTGGCTGATACAGAGGCCCTTCCTCTTGAGGTAAAATCTTCTGACCCTTTCCCTATTCGTCTAAATTTCCTAGAAAAGAAAGAGTTTATCAACATGATTAAAGGCTTTTTAGAAGATACTGAAACTCTAGAGTCACAAATCAAGGAATATGAAGAGGAAGTCAAAGATCTACGTAGTGAGTGTCTGGATTTGTCTACTAGGTTAGCTAACAAGGAAAAGGCCTTAGTGATGCCTAGGGAACTGAGCTTAATGACTAAGACATGCGAGGGATGCAGTGGTAAGAAACCTAAAGGGGGACTATCTAAGGACTTCTACTCAAAGGTAGAAAGTGACTTAGGAATCATCCTTAATAAACTCACCGATCTAACTGAATCTATTACTAAGAACACGGTTATTCAAACTTTATTTGTTTGATATAGAACTAGACTAGGATATGACTCGGATGGGGTTTCCAGTAAGGGATCTAGAGCCAATGAGAAGCTTACCAGAGAATTAACTGAAAAAGCTGAGACCTTAGACAAATCCCTTCAAACTTGTAGAAGCAAAAATGAATTTCTAGAGAAAAAAGGTAAAGGCACTTGAACAACAGTCAAGGGACACTAATTGCTGGTTCGAAGGGGGGAAGGCTCATAAGATGTATGTGAGCCAAGCCCAAGGGAACTCAATAAACACCTTAAATCCTAAGCTTAAGAATAAAAGTCCCTTCAGACCTGGAAATGGCAAGTACGGTTATGTCAAATATAATGAACGGTGTAGGTTCTGTGGTAATAATGGCCATACTATACATAGATTCAAGAAGAAGCATCTCTAAGTAACAATCAATACAAGCCACTCACTCACAATACACGTGAAGTGCTTGATTTGAATGACCCTTCTTATTTTCAGCATGTCCCTTCAACCAAAGGCCAAAAGTGTGTCAATAATAATTCTCTTAATGTGAACAAGAAAGCTAATCCACCCAGAAAAGCTGAGCTTTGATGGGTTTCAAAGGTTTGATTGTTTCATTGTAGGTAAAAGTGAGAAGAGAGAACAAATGTTACATCGATAGTCGCTACTCATGTCACATGACCGGAGGCAAGGAAGATTGCAAAGGTTTCAGAACTATGACTGTGGAAGCGTATAATTTGGTGATAAAAGAGATAGAGAGATCATAGAACATGTAAAGGTGATCCTGAATGATTAAAATAGAGATTCAAATGGTGAACATTGTGGAGAGGCTTCGCTATAATCTATTGAGTGTCGCTCAGCTTTGCGATGAGGGACCACATGAAGTCACTTTTACTACCTCAAAGTGCTTTGTGAGGAACAATGAAAATGAAATTATCTTAAAGGGAAGGTGAGTCAATAACACTTACATATTTGACCCCAGCTACATTCCTAAGAGTCACCTTGCCTGGCTACTATAGAAGATCAAACCACTTTGTGGCATCAAACGTCAATCTACATCTCCTAAACAAGCTTTGTGCGAAAGAGTTGGTCCGTGGTTCACCTCCTATCAAGATAGAGAATATGACACATTGTGATAATTGTGTCACCGGGAAAACAAGTCAGAAGCTCGTTCAAGCCAAAGTCAGAAATCACAACAAAGAAGCCCCTTGAGCTTCTTCACATGGACCTCTGTGACCCATGCGTGTTCAAATTCCTAGTGGAGCACGTTATATTTGTGATTGATGATGACTTCTCCAGATTGACATGGACACTCTTCTTGCGCTCTAAAGATCAAGTCTTTACTCAGTTCACTGAGCTCGTCACTTTTCTTGAGAACTCACTATCACTACAAGTGCGCTCCATTCACTCAGACCATGGGACTGAGTTTGAGAACAGCAAGATGCTTAGCTAGTGCATTGAAAGAGGGATAAGCCATAATTTCTCAGCGCTTAGGACTCCACAACAAAACGGAGTCGTTGAAAGAAAGAACAAAACTTTAGTGGAGATGGTGAGAACAATCCTACTTGGAAGTGGAGTGTCTTCCTCATTTTGGACTAAAACGGTGAACACCGCTTGCTACATCACCAATAGGGATCTTCTACGCCCCACACTTGCTAAGACTCCATACGAGCTGATTAAAGGCTATCCTCCAAGCATCTCTCATTTCAAGGTCTTTGGATGCAAGTGCTTTGTGCTCAACAACGGAAATGATAATTTGGGAAAATTTGATGCAAGAAGTGATGAAGCCATCTTCCTTGGCTATGTTCCAACGAGTAAGGCATATAAGTTTTTTAATCAAAGAAAAATAACTTATGAGGAGAGCATACACATGGTGTTCGACAAAGGCACTTTCCATTCACCTATGGGCAACGTCTAACACTGCATATCCATTCCTCGAAGTTGCCCTCTCAGAAGTTCCTTCAGAAAGCCCTCAAACACCTTCTTCTAGAGCCTTAAATCCACTCGCCTCTCCATTTACAACCTCAGCTCCCATAGCTTGTGACTAGATAGTGACAAAGACTTTCCCCCTTACTTCAACACAGTTCCAACCACATCCCTCCTACTAGAGGCTTCCAACAACGAGGCGCTCATCCTCCAGGGAACATGATCACTCCCTTACACTCAGGAGTGCACACTCACTCAAGAGATACTTTAGAGGCTTATCCAGATGCAATCATTGAAGCACTTGAAGAAGCCACTTCAGAGACTAATTTATGTGCCTTCAACGCCTTTATCTCCCTCACCTAGCCTAAGAACATAAAAGAATCCATCCTTGATCCAGATTGGGTGGCCTCTATGAAAGAAGAGCTTTATGAGTTCGAAATGAATAAAGTCTGACATCTAGTTCCTAAGCCCGTTAGTCGTACTATCATTGGAACTCGCTGGGTCTTCAGAAACAAGCTCGATGACTTAGGTTGGTAAGGAACAAAGCTCGTCTTGTTTCTCAAGGGTACAACTAGCAAGAGGGAGTTGACTATGATGAGACCTATGCTCCAGTCGCTCGTCTAGAGGCCATTCGTCTTTTGATAGCCTTTACCTCTCACAAGGGTTTCAAGCTTTTCCAGATGGATGTGAAGACGACCTTTCTCAATGGAGTTCTCAACGAGGAAGTATATATCAAGCAACCTCTAGGATTCGAGGACCCAAAGCACCAAGATCACGTGTATTTCCTAGACAAGGCACTATATGGCTTGAAGCAAGCACCAAGAGCATGGTATGATTGTCTCTCTGAGTACCTCCTTGCAAATAACTATAAAAAGGGGATGATCAACAAGACGCTCTTCATTCAAGAACACAAGGGCAACATTCTCGTGGTTCAGGTATATGTAAATGATATCATTTTTTGCTCCACTAACATGTTTCTTGTAGACAGTGTTCTAAAAAATACGCCTAGGCGATATGCGGCACCCTAACGTTCCGACTAGGTGCTAGTCGTTTTTTTCTAGGCAGTGGACAAAAAATCGTCCGCCAAGGAGGCTAGGCGCACCTAGGTGTTACATTTTTTTCTAGGCAGGGGTAGCACTCTTTTTGAAAGGGGTATGCATTCTTATTTAGGTTAAAAGTTAAAAATCAATCCCACCCTTTT
This sequence comes from Phyllobates terribilis, assembly GCF_046119375.1. Lineage (NCBI taxonomy): Eukaryota > Metazoa > Chordata > Amphibia > Anura > Dendrobatidae > Phyllobates > Phyllobates terribilis. Next base: position 31,267 of record NW_027367293.1, on the reverse strand, counting down.
GTTCGCCCCACGCCTCCTCCTCTCACCTCTCACCCCTCTCCCTCTCAACTAGAACTTTGCCGTCCCTACTACCTCACATCTCCATCTTGTCATGTAGTCACCTCTTGTCCCACTGGCCACCTCTCACCTCACCTCTCGTCCTGCCTCTCACCCTTGTTCGGCTCTCCCAGTCCCTCGCCCTCGTGCTACGACCAATGTCTGCTAAAAGCCTGCGGCTGCGACTATGACTTATGAATAATTATTTAATATTACTTATGTTGAAACATTTGTTGAAAACTGTAGGATTTTTGCTTATTGTGGTCTTGTAGATCTTCTTTATGAAGAATACTATAAAGTATATGAATTTTGGATGAATAATTAGCAAATTATATGCTTATCTTAAAATTATATAGTTAAATTATGAATTACTATGAAAATTATAAATCAATATATTTTGATTCAGTTTTTCATATAAGAAAATTATATTAAAATATAAAAAATCCGCCTAGGCGCTAGGCTCCCCCCTCACCGCCTAGCACACGCCTAGTGTTTTTTAAAACACTTCTTGTAGATACATTCAAGAATGTGATGAGTAGCAAGTTCAACATGATCATGATTGAGGAATTGAACTTCTTTCTCGGCCTTCAAGTGGTGAAAAAGGTCGAAGGCATACAAATCCATCAACAAAAGTACTTAAGGGAGATAATCAAGAAGTTTGGGATGGAAAATAGTAAGCCCCTTCACACCCCAATGTACACAGGCACTAATCTTGATAGAGACCTCAATGGCCCCAAGACTAATGAGACACTTTATCGAGGTCTTTGATGTACTTAACTGCCTCTAGACCTGATATTGTCTTTGCAGTAAGCATGTGTCAATCCGATCCAAGGGAGTCGCGAGTCACTATCATCAAGAAAATCTTTCACTACTTAAAAGGGACTAATAATTTATGTTTGTGGTACCCTAAAAACTGTGATTTTACCCTTGTTGGATATACAGATGATGACTATGCATGTTATTTAGTTGATCAAAAGAGCACCTCAAGTATGGATAAATTCTTAGGCCCTTTGCCTTATTTCTTGGAGATCTCGTAATCAAAACTCAGTAGTCGTGTCCCCCACCGAGGCGGAATACATAGCGACTGCTTCATGCTGTGCTCAACTCCTATGCTCAAGCAACAACTCAAGGACTTTGGCATTACCATGGGCTCTCTCGAGATAAGATGTGACAACACACAAGTGCTATCAACATATCAAAGAACCTTGTGCACCACTCTCAAACTAAGCACATTGACGTTCTTCATCACTTCATTTGAGACCATGTGGACAAGAAGAGCATAGAGCTTACCCATGTAGAATTGAGGATCAAAAACTGACATTTTCACCAAGGCCCTGAACAAGGAACCGTTTATTAAACTAAGGCTACACTTGGGATTGATCTCCCTTCATTAAGTATCTCCCTTTCATTGTAATCTCCTTCCTTCTTGACTCCTTAAACTTCATGCTTCTTTTCAACTTGGGAATTTAGGACTATAATGTGCCCAAACCTATCCTATACTCTTCGGGATATTTGTCTCTCGCATGCTCTATGTGATGCTTATTGAGACACACTTGTTAGGCCCTTCTAGGATTGTACTATTGCTTGCTAAAATTTGATTCCTTTGAATGCTCTCTTTTTCAAGCCTTGATAAATAAACACGATGATCGCTTCTTAACCATATCATAAAGCCCCCCAGTTATGGTTCGTGTTTATAAGCTAGCCTTTTAGCCTTATATTTGTGTTCCGTTCTCTATGACCATTAGTCCACACCTGAGAATATTCACTTAGATGAAAAAGAGCCTTCCTAATTATGCTTAGCACATGTTTATTTAAAGAGCTATGAAGTTCCTTTGCGTGTTTGAATTAATTTGAGTGCTTAAGCTAGTAAATATATCCCGCTGAGAATGGGAACTGAGACACAACACCTTAATAAGATGGGGACTGAGTTTTAAGAGTAAATACCAAGCGCAGTGTGATGGAAACTGAACTTAATGAACTAAAGAGTATGAGGACCGAGAACACAGAAAACGGTATAAAGCGCAGATTTTTAGGGAACTCACATAGGGACCGATGGAAACATAGGGACGGAGCAAACAATGGCCGCCTACTTCCTAGGCAATCATTACACCCCAATTCCCAAACGATCACATGCTTCAACGAGTTCCGAGGCATCGAATCTGATCTGAATTGCACCGTTGCTATTTGACCGTTGCACCTCCTATATAAAACCTAATCCAACCCAGATCCGTACCCCCTTACCCCATCCTCACTCATCTCAATGACCGCTCTCTCTCCTTATCTCATCTCTCACTCCAAATCTCTCAAGCCACTCGAAAATACAAAAATGGCCAACCAATTCACCGTTACTCCCGAATAATGGGAGTAGTACATGAAGTACCAGGCATTTTTATAGTCCCTTCCCACCAGCTCCACAAATCTGCCACCACCTACACCCGTCATAGCTCAAGCATCACCACCGACGTTGAATCCCACCGATCCAAACCACCACCGCATTCCTCCACTCTCTGGGACACAAAACCCCGGAGAAAAACACTTCACCACCACTACCAGCCAAAGAGCCGAACTCCCTCCCGTCATTCATCTCCAATTCCAATGGAGGACGAGAAAGCTCAGACAACCCATCCATGCACTCCATTTCTTCCACCACTCCGAAGCCCTCCTCATCAAAATCCAGTGAGCAAATACCTACTATATCATCTCATGACGAGACCAATCCACCAACCCTCTCTCTAACAGCTCTTACTCTCACCTTCACAACTCCATAGTCCCCCAAAAGCCGCACAAACCTCAAACACCCTCTAGATATCACCCCTTCCTCCACCACCATGAAGAAGGCTAAAGGCCTTTTGTCCAAGGCAGCCATACTGATGGAAGGCGTCTCAGCTATTCGTCCGCCCTCCACACGACAACTTCGGGGCATGGATGGTGATTGAGCCCATCATCATAGTGCAAGGGTTTTGGAACACCTTGGACCCGGAGGAGTTTGACGTCGCCTCCACTGTAGCCACTCTCGAGCGCACGTATTGGTGCGAGCTAGAAGAGGAGCCGTTCACCGTCAAACTCGAAGAAGTGCAAAAATTCCTACAATGCATTGGTGCACATGCCTCCAGCCTTAGGCTAGACCTACTCAGTGGCACATATACCATGGGGAGACGAGTCTAAGACCGTCAATGTAAAGCTTGTTGCCAAGGTGCTCGGCCTCCCAACCGGCAAAAGATACACTACATTGCCTAAGAAGAACTGACCATCCAGGAAGTCAGAGACGATCGACCTGCTTGTTGGAAAGGCAAGGCCAAAAAATCAAGACCACATGTTATCTTCGGCGAAATCTCCTCCACTTCATCATTCTACGCAACATAATTCCTAACAAGAGAAGTGCGACTCCGTGACTATAGCTGATGTCTGTCTTCTCAGTGCTGCGACAGAGGGGAGTTTAATCGACAATCCAAGGTTGATCCTCTCCCACATGCTTACAAAAGATGCACAAAAACACGCGCTTCCATACCCGCACGTTGTGAAGAAGATCATGATCGATCTCGGAATCTATAATCCAGTGTGAGGAGACAAGTGCTTGAGAGTATAATGACCCTGACTTAATGACCCTGACTGGGCTGCGGTTACTAGTCAAGAATGCTGGCATGGAGGCCCCTCCAGAGAAGCTTAAGGTCGGGTCTAAGCCCAGATCTGAACCCAAAGATGCACCCAAAGCTGAGCAGCTCAAGAGACCAACTAAGACCCTCATCCCTGAAAACCTAACTCCTTCCGAGATCCAAGTCCGAACACTAGAGGTTGTGCTTCAACTGAATAAGCACATGGCAATCCTTCGCAAGATGATTGACTGGCACCTTCACCGTATCAAGGCTCTCATGGTAGGCTCTCTAAAGGAAGATTATCTAAGCGACTTCAAAGATGAATAGTCACCTTGAATCAGTGCTCATTCTCAGCACTTAGGGCTCCCTAGCAATCGAAAACTTCCTAAAACACCTTTATATATTTTTTGCTCTTATTACTTGTTTTTGTGTGCTTTAATAATATATATTGTATTCTTTTGATGAAATGACTGCTTACTCTAGTTTGTATTGAGAAGTGACTTACTTGTTTGTTTTTTAATGCATCACTTAACCATTCCTCTAGAGAGCACGCATGTTTTATACTTATTTTCCATTGTTTAACATTGAGCATGACCTTTTAAATGATGTCAGAAGGGGGAATAATATATGCATAGGAGTTATTTAATTAAGGGGGGACTAACCCTCGTAGTAAGTTCAAAGGGAGATATATGCTAGTTGTTCACAGGTTAAGGGGGGATCAAAAGTATTTCTTTCACAGTTCCTTTGGCTAAACTTTTATACTTATGCCAGGATTCTATGTTTGTCATCATTAAAAAGGGGAAATTGTTGGTTATAGAAATTAGCTACTAGTATCTATAACTTATGATCTCTCAATTTTAATGATAACAAATATCTTTATATAATAATGTCTACCTTGAGTGAGTTATTGCAGGATAACAATAGGCCTTCGAGAAAATTAAGTAATTGGAGCAAAGGAATTAACGAGCTTAAGTTAGAAAGCTGAAACGAGTCAAGAGAGAAGCAAAGCGCTCAAAGCGCTTCACCAGGGTGAAGGGAACCGAGTACAAGAAAGAGGCAACCTAGTAATGGAGTTAGAGAACCGAGGAATAGAAGTTCCAAACAATAGAAGGGGGTGACGTGCTGAAGGGAACCGAGTGACAAGGATGAGAACCGAGCGCGTAAAAGAGGAAATATATCTTTACGCAGCTATAAAAGGAAAGATAGATTTACCAGACATCTCTTAGATTCATAATCTAGGTTGTTAGAGCTACTTTGTTATCTTTGATATTCAGTTACGATTTATTGTTTTTTATTGTTTTTATCTAGCCTTTCATAGATTAGTTATCGACGATTATGCCTTTAGTATAAATAGTTTATATTATCGATCTAGAAAAGGTTGTTCGTTCTAAGAGGTTATCTTTGTTGATTTAGAGTTTAGGCAATATCTAGAAAAGTTTAGAGACTAACTAAGAATTGTGTGTTTGCCTTCAAGTTGAAAGCTCTAGTAGAATCAAGAGAGAAAATCATTTTGATAATCATTGTTCTTAAAGTCTTAATCTATTCTGCACAAAAGAAATATTCTTTAGCTAGATTAAGGTACTCAAATCACATGATCCACATAATTTATTCATTCTGACCTTTGAGGCACATCCCAAGTAGATACTATAGGAGGTAGGAAGTACTTCATATATCTTATAGATCATTATTCTAGGAAAGTTTGGACTTATCTCTTAAAACCTAGGGATTGGGCCTCTGAAAAATTCAAATATTGGAAAACTGAAATTGTGGAAGAAACTAGACTCGGGGTTAGCTGCCTTAAAATTGACAATGGTTTAGAATTTTGCAACGCTCAATTTAACTCGTGTTGTCATGAAGATGGTATTAAAAGACTCTTAATTGTCCCTGACACTCCATAACAAAATGGAACTCCCGAGAGAATGAATAGGGCATTGTTAGAGAAAGACTAAATGCATGCTTATTTCAGCTAGCATGAAACACTCACTTTGAGGGGAAGCTATTATAACAACTTCTTACTTGATTAATAGAAGCCCCTCATCTACCAAGGTTTTAAAACTCATGAGAAAATATGGACTGACATAAAACCCAACATATCATTCTTGAAACCTTTTGGTTTCACAACCTATGCTTTCCAAAGCACCGGAAAGTTGCAACCTAAGTCTCAAAAATGTGTTATGTTGGGATATCCACAAGGGGTAAAAGGGTATAAAATTTTAGTAATTTAACCTAAGGCATATAAAGTGATTGTTGGTAAGATTTTTGAATTTCTGGGAGGCGACTTCCATTTCAGAAATCTACTAAATTCTTCGAGTCAAGATGATGTTAGACAAGCTATAGGTCACAGTCCAACTACAGAAATTGGAAGTGATGTTGTGGTAACCCCTGATCCTATTCTTAATTATTCTAGTGAGCATTATTCTGCAAATCCATTCCCTAATCAGGATTTGGGTGATGAAAACCTAGAAAATGTTGATTAGGAGTAATTATGAGGATGAACTAGAGAATATAACTGAACCCCATGACTTGTCCACGTATCAACTTACTAGAGATAGAATTCTTAGGATTAGGGTGCCCCAAGAAAATGATTATTCAAATTTAACTGGAATTGCTTTTAACATTGATAAAATGGTTAATGATTTTACTCCAGAATCTTACAATTAGTCTATTAAATGCCAACATGCTAAAAACTGGAAAATTGCTATGAAAGAGGAAATTGACTTTATGCATGTTAATAAGACTTGGGATCTAGTCCCTAAACCCTCTCATCCTAGGTTAATAGATTGTAAGTGGATTTTAAAGATTAAAGAAGGTGTGAATTCCCTTGACCCGTCTAGATAAAAGGCTAGGTTGGTTTCTAAGGGATTCATCCAAAGAGAGGGAGAAGACTAATCTGAAAACTTTACTCCAGTTGTCAAATACAAAACCATGAGACTCTTGATGTCCATGGCAATTCTGTATATGATTTGGAACTAGAGAAAATGGATGCCTAAATAGCCTTTTTGCATGGTGATCTTCATGAAACTATATATATGAAACAACCAATAGCATTATGACAAAAAAAAATCCTGAACATGCATGCTTGTTTAATAAGTCAATTTATGGATTAAAATAATCACCTAGAAATTGGAACCTTAAATTTGACTCTTGCATGACTAAAATAGGATTTACTAAGAGTAAGTATGACACCTGCCTATAGTTTAAAGAGATTGAAAGTTCTGAACCCTTATATATGCTATTTTATGTTGATGATATACTTTTGATGAGCAAATCTAAAAAAGAAGATTATGAACATTAAAGGGGAACTTATAAATAATTTTTACGTGAATGATTTAGGGCAAGCTAAAAAGATTATATGCATCAAAATCATTAAAGATAGAGGAAAAGGAAAAATGTGGCTCACTCAATCTGATTACATTAGTTAAATCATAAATTAGTAGAAAATACTCATATTCGAGGACATTTAGAACAAAAAATGAATTAAATCATCGAATCAAATTTAGTATAAAGAGATTAAAATAATATATTTTTTAAGAAGTGTTTATTCCCGGCATAGTCAGAATGTTTTTAGAGTATCATTTTCTAGAAAATACCTAATATATTATTAGGTAGACCATAAATTTATATAAACTATTCATTTTGGAGACATATGCAATAAGAAAAATGAATAAATTCATCGACCTTACCGCATGAGAAAAAAATTTGAGATCTCTTTTTAGTGAAATGCCTAGAACATTATTCGCTAGACCATAAATAAGTAGAAATATTCATATTTGAATACAAATGAAAACAAAACAAAACAAAACAAAATTAAATTATTAATTCATTATAAATTTATTAAGTTATCTAATCAAATTCTACATAACGAGATTTTTTTATAAAAAAACTCGATATTTTCAGTGAGTGCTTCAACCCCCACTTGTCCTTGAATAGATCTGGCTCTACTAATATCTTGAGTATCAAAGAATTTTTTAGAAGGAAATCAAAATTAATTTTCAGATCCTTGTGTTGAATCAAGGTAATTGTGGCATTTGAGTATCATCTCTTTGATACCCATCGTAACACCAAAATCTTACCGATCTAACTAAACTTGGGCCCGCTGATATTATTTTTAATAGAATATACTATCTAAAAAAATAAACGCTTTGGTGTAAAATTTACAAAAGGAGCAAATTCAACATATACAACGATGGTCTTTTCTGCACCACAAACACTAGAAATTGACATCTTCCCAGCAAACCTGGAAATTGACGCCTTCCTAGACCTCTCCTGAAATAATGCTTCAAAATTTGGATATTGACATCTTCCCAGCAAACCAAGAGGTCAAATCTAAAACTATTTTGAACTCATATCAAATTGACAAGGCTTTCGAGACAGAAAGAATGACAACGATCCGACTAGGGGCCTGAATTAGCGAGAAAGAGAGACACCATCCACATCTCTCACAAGATGATGTCCTAAATAAATAGCTAGAAGCAATGGAAGGTTTTCTCCAATTAGAGAGGATTTTTTTCCAAATATTTCAGAGTTCAAGAAACAAGAAGAAATGACAACTTTTGTTGTTCTGAGTTAATGGAAGATTAGGGTTGTTCGATGGAAGAGATGAGCATAGGTAGAGTTAGCTTTTATTTTATATGGGATGGTGTTTTATTTTTATAATTTATTAGTAGTCTTAACTTAGAAAAATCATTTAAATTAATAACTAAGTAAAGTTTAAAAGTTTTCTTAACTAGATCATCTAATATATTTTTGCCAAATGGTAAGAAATTTCATTAAGAACAACAACACACCAAACAACTAGTTCGAATACATTCTAAGAATCATAGCTCTTCCCCTTCTCTCCCTAGTTCCTAGTTTATCAATCATCCTAAACTTACACATGCTAATGATCTCACTAGTTACATCCTCCTTAACCACTACCTTACTATTAAAGATTACATCATTTTGCAATTTTCAAGTATAATAAATAACTCCCATAAAGCAAAAAGTCGACTAAGGTATATGTTGTTCGATCCATGCCCACATGCCGCAAACCATGCCCACCAATCATATAGGGAGGCTTGTTGTGAATGAATACCTTGTCAATGCATCTCGGCTGCTGCAATGCCAGGAATTAACTCACACTGAAACCAAAGATGTTGAACAAATTTCGCACCTACCACACACAACACACAAACTTCATCCTGAACAGCGCCCCATCCAGCCATACTGACCTTGGTCCGAAGCATGTTCAATGTAGCAAGGCAACAAACAAACGACCACTTCTTGGGTTGAATACCTTGCCATATAACTTCACACCATGGTATAGTTGCAACTGGTTTCCGAAGGAACCTATAAGTAGCGGACACATCCTGCCGGCCGGACGGAAACCAAATCTAGCAAGATCGGGTGCCACCTGGTTACTACGTTGCAGAAAATCGCTTTTAATCTTCACCAAGTTCTTCCAAATACAAGAGCAATTCACGTTGGCTGAAGCACTCCATACCCCGCTGCGCTTAAGAAGGTTTTGACGTGCTCGTATAGTCGAAATACTTCTTCTAAGGTTTTGACGAGATCATCTAAATTGTTGTATTATAGTTTCCATATATTTTATGAGTGTGAAACTTTGGATAAATGTAATATTATTTAAAAATAATATTTCATTATAATTTTTTTATGATTTTTTGTATGAACTTGTTGACATAAACTCAAAACTTAACAATATGCTTAATCTAATTCCAAATCACTATAAAAACAATGTATTATTGACAAATATATAATATATGTTTTTTTTAATAAAAACGATGATGTAAGAAGATAAAAATATATGACATGATATATTCATTAAGTATCATCACTGTGAGATTTAAGTATCTTAAGATGATGTGGAGAATTGAGAAATTTTAAAAAGTAAGTTATGATATTCAAAGAGAGTATTATCATTGAGGATGCTTTGAGTATCATGCATTTGATACTCAATTATAATAATTACATTGATAAAACAAAAAATTCTTATATTTATCTTTTAAAAAAGGCTAAGATACTTGGAGTATCACCATTGTGGATGGTCTTGTGATACTTAAATGTAATAAAAAATTCTTACATTTATCTTTAAAAAAGGCTAAGATACTTGAAATATCATCATTGTGGATGTCTTAGACCATTGTGAATATCATCATTGTGGATGGTCTTAGAATAGGCCATTTTTCTTTTAAAAAATACTAAGATACTTGGAATATTATCATTGTCTTACATTTATCTTTAAAACACGCTAAGATACTCGGAGTATCACCAAGTATCATAGCCCTTTTTTTTAAAGAAATTTGAAATAGTGTACACGAGTTTTTTAGTGATTCAAACTCATCATTAGACTTGAGTATCATATTTGTGATATTCACTATTACACATTATATAGCACAATTAGGTCTACTTTCTATCATTTTTTATTTAAACAATGTTAAGGAAATAGAATAGATTATACTTAATCTATATAATATTGTAAAAAGAAAAGAACAAATATTGTGATACTCTAGGTGAGTATCACTATTGTGATACAATAATATCATAATATGATGTGGAAGAGAAGTATAAATAAAAATTAGTTATTATACTCTAAGTAAGTATAAGATGACGCAGCCGAAATCTCTGACTTTTAGTGGAAAGGGATTTTGCCCCTTGATCATAGATCGGATGTTTAAAATCGGGGATATCTAACAACTGCAAACCGTATTCTTCTCACAAAATTGTTTACCGTCATCCGTAGTGATGACATGGGATTTCCTCTACCTTGATGAAGAATCCCAATGTTAGATGTTAGTTAAGCTGAGGTAGCTTAAATAGTTTTCTTAGTTTTGATGTTACAAACTTATATCATTTAATGGAACTCAAGTATGTGCAGAGTTCAAAGCACGTGAAGGTAGCTTAAAAGTGTGAGGTACAACACATGAAGCTCGCTTAAAAGAGATTCAGTTGATTTGAAGATCGCTTAGAAGATTTACGCGTATCCAGTTCAATGACCTTAGGGGAGCTGAAGAAAGCAAGATGAATAGCAAACATCTGAAAGAAGAAAAAATAATAACTCAGAAGAATGAAGGAGCGCGTAATATTGAAGCTGTTCAATTTAGCACGTGTTAATTGCTTTTCTTGAATAAGCAAGTTGCAAGAAGCTTGAGCGTTTAGGACCATACGCGTGTCAATAAGTTGTTGCACAAGTGGACGCGCACTCGGAAATAGTTAGCAAGCTTATGTACGTGCCAAGTCAAGATTGGACGAATCGAAGCGCGCTAACAGTCTCCAGATTCCTTTCTTGATATCCGATAGGAATTCAGGCACTTTGCTAATTAATTCTGTATGGCAAGTTAGAGTTTATAGAGTTCTATAAATAGGAAACTTGTTGAACCTATGAGAGGTTCGTGTATTTGTAACTTTCATAGAGAGTGTTAAGGCAGCTTGATAGAATTTGTGAGAAAAAAAGGAAAGAGAGAGAGAATCCTTTTGTACAAACACAAATTTGAGAGTGCTGAATACAAGGAGAAAGTTTTGTAAAATTCTGTTCTTGTTTATAAAATGCGTGCTTCTCTCTTCCGCCATTAAAGCAAGCTCTATGTTCTAAAACTTTGCTTGTGGAGAAGCCTCAGATCCAACATTAGCCATGTACCAAAAAAAAGAAAAAAAAAGAAACGTGGACATCTTTCTTCACTTTTTGATTACGGCACCTTAGGAGGCGTGTAATTAATCTCTATATAAAACATCGTCTAGCATTTTATTTAATAATAAATTAAATTGATTTGTCATAACTTTTTATTTATCAAGACAATTATTACAAGCGAGTATCAACTGTATGATATTCACTCTTACACAAAACTCTTAAAAGCCTTACATATTTGGTCCCACTTTAATATTTATTTAAAATTAAATAATAAATCTCAATACTTAAAACAAAACTAAAAGAAAAAGGCAAATATCAATTATTAGTTATGATATTTGATGCAAGTATCACTATTGTAAAAAATGAGTATCACAAAATGAAAACACTATATCAAAATTGATTATAAAACTCTATATGAATATCATTGTTCTCTTAATCTCTATATTACACATCGCCTTTAACCACGAAAAAAACAGTGGACACTACTAAATATCAAGGCTAGGGTAATGGAGATTTTGTAATGGTTATTGTGTGATGTTACAATAGATAGTCCAATTTAATGGCTCATACACTAATGTAATATGGAAGTGTAGTGTAATGGTTGAAGTTATGGAAGTTATCATAAGGCAACAATAGTACAAAAGGTCTTATAAATTCGTCATTCTCAGGGTTTCCGTACACATGGAGAAATTCTCAAAATTTTAATAATACAATTATGGAGAGGCTCGACACATGTTTATTCCAATATCAAATTCAAAACTTTTTCTAATTAATACATACTAAACACCTTCCCTTCACATCTTCCGTTTTGAAAATGCATAGAATAGGTAATCCCAGTTACATACAGAATGTGTGGAAGCTTGGTCCTTTGATTGTGAAGGATGCTTTATGTTTAAACTATATTTGAAACAACGACATCTTAAAAACCTTTCTAAACAATGGCTAGACAGCATTGTCATAATAATCGTAACCAACTTGCCACAACTTGCTCCTCTATGGAGAACATTCAACAATCCTTACTACATGACCCTTTGAACTCATATCTCAATAATAAATATAAAATTCTGAACCGAAAATATAATTGCCTTCTGAATTTTCAGCATAAATTCTGGTCACAACGAGCTAAGCTCCAAAACACGATCCACATGGATAAAATACTAAGTACTTACAACAAGTAGCAAAAATGAGAGGTATTAAACAAAAAATAATCTACTTCAACTCCTCTGATGGTCTACTTCATAAAGATAGTCATAATATTATGAAAGGTTATAACTGCAGACCTTCAAATGAGGTTCCAACCTTCCCATATTACCCCCTCTCGGATCAAGATCTAATTATCGTTCCTACTCTTATATCGAAAATGGATAATTTGGAATTGTGTGTGCAACCTTCTAAGGAAGAAATCAAAGCGGTCATTACACATATGCTTTTAAATAAAACTAGTAGACTACATGGTTTCCCGGCTAAGTTTTACCAGTCCTATTGGCCTATATGTTATCAAAGCTATTCAAGCTATAAATCATTATAGACCCATTAGTCTTTTTATTATTGCTATGGAATTTCTAGCTATAAAACTAACCATTGAATCTAGAAAACAAAGCAGGAAAGTTGGTATCAAGATAACAAATAATGGCATTTGTATTCCTTTCTTAAGTTTTGCTGACGATACAATCATCTTTACAAACGCAAATATTACCAATACACATTATATTAAAAATACTTTAGATCATCTATCTAATGTATATGTATTAAAAATAAATTATGACAAAAGTTCAATCCAATTCTCTACAAACATTGCGAATAGCACTAGACTTGCCATTGCCTCAGTTCTTCAAGTTCGCATTATCACTTCTATGGAAAAGTATTTAGGCATTCTCATAGTAGCAGGTAGGGTTAAAAATGAATGTTTTAACTATGCCATTACTTCCCTGCAAAACAACTTCCAAATTAGAAAGCTGATAACTTATCCCAAGCAGCTAGAACTGTTCTTATCCAATCCAATCTAACCTCTAAAACAAAATTTCTTATGCAATTTTTTCTCCCAGCTAACATTCATAAGAAAATAGATGATATTAACAAATCTTTCTTCTGGAATAAATTTTCAGCTTCGTATAGACCGCTTAAATTGCGGGATGCCATTTGCCAGCCTAAGTCCCTTGGTGGTATTGGTATCCACAAAGCAGAACAATATAATTATGCTCTACAAATGAAATTGCTTTGGAAGCTTTTGTTTGAAAACAATAACATTTGGGTCCAATTTATTAATGATAAGTACCTCCATAACTGTAATATTCTAAATTATCAGAAGAAAAATAAACAATCTTGGCAATTCTCGAGGCTTCTTACTCCGAGAAAAGAGTTTAAAAAAGATGTTTTCTGGGTAGTAGGTAATGGTAATTCTATTAACTTTTGGTATGACAATTGGGTCAAAAATATTATTCTTAATCAGTATTTTAATCCAAATATCCATAACAGTAATATGAAGGTTGCGGAATTATTTTAAACTATCACCAATGGGACCTCCTTAAACTAGACATATATATACCTACTAATATAGTTAATATAATTAGATCTATCCAATTATCAACCTCCAATATTGAAGACAAAGTGATTTGGAAGTACTCTGCCTCTGGTGAATTTACAACCAATTCAGGTTTACACTCTCTCAGTAACCTTGACCTGGGATCTGCACAACCAATTTTCTATAAAATTTGGAAGCTGTCTATTCCGCCAAAAATAAAAACTTTCTTTGGAAAGCTGTCTCTGACTGTTTGCCCACTACGGAAAGACTCAATAGATATTACAATAGAGTATCCAACTATTGTATTCAGTGTAACCATTATGGTGAAACTTCAAACCACCTATTTTTATGAATGCCGAATACTAAACAAATGATTGCAAATTAGAATTAAAATTCGGATACCACTTGTCTTTTCAGGAGACAGATAATTTCAATAATAACCTAGATTATTTTTTAGTACACAATAACAACCCTCATATTATGTGTTTTCTTTGTTACGAACTATGGAAATCAAGAAATAATAAAATCTTTAATGCACAAAATTCACATACCACTTGCCCAGTTAATAGTGCGTATTTCCAGTACCAATCATGGGAATCTTCTAAGATCTTCAATAATATTAATTATTATACCAAGAACTCGGTCTACAAAAAGTATCAAGAAAAGGAAAAACAATAAAGGATGGATTAAACCTTCCAACCAATGGCTTAAAGTTAATTTTGATGCTTCTTTTTGAGGTAATGGAACATTCTACATCTCCTATATTGCACGTGATCATAAAGGTAATATTATAGATTTGAACAGAAAGGACATCAGGGCGCAATCAGTCCTACATGCTGAGGCCTTAGCTGCCTGCGAGGCAGTCTCTTCGGTCTGCAACACTGATTACCATAAGGTTATCTTCGAAAGTGATAACCTTATATTAATCAATGCCATCAGAGGTGTATGGAAGGTTCCATGGAGCATTATTAACATTTTTCAAGATATCAAGGCAACTGTTCGGAGGTTTCAATAAGTACAGTTCTTCCACTGCTTCAGAGAAAGTAATAGAGCAGCAGACATCATAGCTTGTGAAATAGCAGACGACTTAGGCATATCAGATGTTAAAGACCATGTACTATCCTTTACGTTACCTGATTGAGATATCAGGAGATTGAGAGGTGGATTGTGGACCACACAATCCCCTCTCTATACTTTCCTTAGGCGTTTTGTAAGCATTATCAGTTCTGATAATGCGGGATTGCCTTGTACTTAGAAGGAATCCCATTGTTGGCCCTGTATCAAAAAAAGAAAAGAAAAAAGGCAATAGTTATAAAAATGAAAAAATAGAAAGCCAAGGTTACACTAAAAGTGAGCAAGGGTTATAGTTAGCGAAAAAAATTCCTTGCGCGCCCTAGATAAAAAAATATGGTGGGACAGTGAAATAGGGTTTAATGTGCGTCTTTGCAGTTTCCAATTTTAAACCCCAAATCACCGACTTCTTCCTGACTTCTTCTTCTTCCCGAATTTATCTTCGTGACTTCATCTTCCCGACTTCTTCTTTCCGGCTTCATCTTCCCAACTTCTTCTTTCCGGCTTTTGCTGTTCTGATTTTGACTTAGGTGTTGCTGAAGTAGGCGGCCTGATTTTGACTTGGGTGCTCTGATTTCGACTTGGGTGTTTGTAAAGGTAATAAGCGGTGTTCTTGATTTCCTGATTTCTCGATTAACTGATTTCATGATTCATGATTTCAACTTCGGTGTTAGTAAAGGTAATAAGAGGTGTTTCTTATTTCCTGGTTTTTCGACTTGGGTGTTAATAAAGGTAATAACTCGGTATTCCTGATTTCCTGCTTTCTCGATTAAATGATTTCCTGATTACCTGAGTCCTGATTTCCTGATTTCGACTTTGGTGTTAGTAAATGTAATAAGTGGCGTTCCTGATTTCCTGCTTTCTCGATTAAATGATTTCCTGATTACCTGAGTCCTGATTTCCTGATTTTGACTTTGGTGTTAGTAAATGTAATAAGTGGCGTTCCTGATTTCCTGCCACTGTTGTAGCCGATTTCGTTTTCCTGATTTCTACAGGCCACATAACTAGTCCATATGGTTTTGAAGGAACTCTATCCACTTGTCTCTAATTTCATCAATGTTCTTTTGCTCATAGCAACTCAGAGCTGGCTCATAGTACTGCATATCATTTATGGTCCTTCTCAAGTTTATCAAATATTATTTTCAATGTTGTCAAAGCAAGTAATATAAGAAAAATTACCTATTCAGGAATGAAATCTTGTCTTTTCTCTATAACCTCTTGCATATACCTCAGTATATAGTAGCCAAAATCATGGTAGTTTGGATATTAGGGACACTATTAACTGACACGATCAACAAACATTAGTAAGTTTGTTTGTTTTTTTTGCTGAAAACAACACAAGTAACACAAATGCGACCAAATAACTTACTTTTATTTCAAATTATTGAGATTTGCCTCTGGGCTTCTTCCTAAGCTTTTATAGCCTCATTGAGTTTTTGCTTGCAGGACATTTAAGAGAAAGTTAGTGGCATGTTAAGATCAGTTGAAGATTGTGGGTGTTTAGCATGTTGCTCTATTTGTTCTGTTTTGCAATTCAATGAAATTCGTCAGTTTTCTTCAAGATACTTTCACAAAGTATATAGTAGTTGGATTTGTTATGATTTAATGACTGATAGATATAAGGAAAATAGATAATTACGACAAAATTTAAGTTATACTCATCTGGAGTTTGATGTAGAGATACTAATATGAAATCTTTTCCATGTGGTTGGACTTACGATTTCACTTGACAATGTGTGCTCGTCTCTAACCAGTTCTATTTTGTGAGTTTATAATATGATGTTTCCTTTCCAATTCATGTTTCCTTGATGTAGAGATACTCATTTGACGGTTGAACCCGAGACTAAGTGTGAAGTTATAACAAGTGGTGATAGCTCAAATGGTTAGTCAATTTCTAAATCTCATGTTTTTTAAAGACATGGATTGCTAGTTTATATAGAAGTATGGGTTTGTGTGTTCTTAAATAAATTCAGATATATGTAAGTGTTAATTTGAACTTGATCTTCACTAGATCAAGCTAGCTTGTTTCATCGAGAACTAACAACTTACTATAACCTGATTTATCAGATTCTTAAAGTGATACGAATAACATGTTTCTATTTAGTGTTTAATTGATAGAAACAATCTTATTTCTTGACCAATTTTTTTATTGAATTTGTGTGTTTGACAATCTGTTTTGCTTGTCAATTTGTAGCATGGTATAAAAATGCTAGTATGAGTATTATTAAAGAGATAGTAGCCTGTCAACTAGCTAGCTTAGAGCCTTAGACAACTCTATTGTTATTGCAGAAATGAATAATTGGTATGAGTTTCCTAAATGGAGTGATGAATACAAAAAGGTTTAGATGAATACATTGAAAATGCTTTGCAACTAGAGCTCAAGGAGAAAAAGATTTAGATGAATACATTGAAAATGCTTTCGCAACTAGAGCTCAAGGAGAACAACTACTATAAAAGAAAAAGTTACAACGTAGCCAATGTTGTTCTCCTGGGTCTTTGAATATGTATAAACAATTAAGACAGACGCAGCTGGGTGATAAACATCGACTTTCCAATGTTGGACTTCCTCAAAATACTTTTGCACGTGATGAAGCTCATGAAAGCATGCTAAGCCTCATTCCACAAGATCAGTTTGTAAATGGTTCACCTAGTTCTATTAATCCTCCTGAAGTCTCAGTGGTCAATGAAAATGAAGCTAATGAAATTATCGTGAATTCAACTCAAGATCAATTTCCTCAAGGCACACAAAGGTCTACAAACCAGGATAAAGGTAACTACTTTCATTTTGTCGATTTCTCTACTTTTCTTCAAATTTATATATCATGATTTTATTTTGATTATATATGTTGAAAAAAAAACAGCAAGGACCAACCTTGATGTTAAAGGTGCATCGACGTTCATTTGAAGAACGTCCTCAGGTTTTTCTAAATGAAAAAGGCTAGACGATTTGACCGCCTTCAGTTGTCACGGAACTTGCTGGCTTCTTAGGAACTATAGCAGAAGATCCTGAACTTGCACCTATTAATATTCTAGATTGTAAGTGTATGCCAACGAAGGACACTATTTGGAGTTATATCAAAGTAGACGTAAATTTATGTCTTTTATATTCTTTTTCATAACTACTTCATACTGGCATTACTAGTAGAATTTGTATGTCGTAACAGGAAAAATACAAAATTGAGGACGGAGGGAAAAAGGATGTCCATACCTTATGACCTCGTTCTATTGCAAGGTTGCGTCATGAACTGGTAATGTAATTTATTTACTTACATATTTATCCTTGGTAAGTAATATATTACTCACTTATGTCTATTACTCTATTACTGAATCAGTAAAAACTAAATATAAATTGAAATTGCACTCTCTATTGAATATAAACTAGAATTTATCAAAAAAAAATGAATCTAAAGATATAAACTGATGTTATACACTATAATATCTCTTAAGCACGGTTTTTGTTAAGGAACTGTTTTTTTGGATAGATTTGTGGGGATTGTCCTTGGCTAGATATTGTCTTTAACTTATCAATAAAGTTGAATTATATTTTAATTTCTTGTCTTTGAATAGAAGGAAAAGAAGTACAAACAAAGAACTTCCATCCGATTTGCTTGTCTACAAACTATCTAGGAAAAGAGATCCTACACATGCGTACAAGACAAGCAGATGTAAAATCAAGGAAAATATTATAAGTTTTCTATAGTTCCAGACAGTTACTGCAAACTTAAGTAAAGATCATTCATCTTTTAGTACACATATACTTCAGTTACTCATGTATCAATGATACTTGCACTTTTTTCTATATAGGAGAAAATGAATGGTATATAACTTCAAACTGAAAAGGGGGAAAAGGACAAGAATGCAGATCCTTATTCTAAAGTGATTAACAAGGAGCATAAGGGACAATCATTTTTGTAGGGATGAGAAATGAAGAAACCTTTTTTGAGAGACAAGGAGAAAAAAGGAGGCTACATAATTGACAATGAGTTCTTCCAAAATATGAAAGCAGAATGGTAAGAAGAAATAATTCCGACATTAGTATCTAAAATTCTATCTCAATTACAACCTGCTAATCCTCAAATGAGTTTGGTTTTTTGTAATTTCGTCAATGCTCAAGGAAATCCAAATCAGGTACAAACCTTTTCTAAATGTTATGAAACATTCATTCTATTTTTTCTCACTTAATTGAGTCTTAAACAAGTCTCCCTTGTTGGAACAACACCGGCATACACGTGAAAAGAGCAAAGCAAAAACCAAGGAAAACAATTGTTCTGATTTTTTCCTGGTCCATGTTGTAATTTGATGTGAATGAGCATACGTGACTTATTGTTGTTCTGATTTTTGGGTAGTAAGGGTAGTAAGTGAACCCCCAATCCCATTTTTCCCTTTGTCTTATTGGTGTTCTGATTTTTTTACAAGTATGATGAAAAAATGGAAGATATTGAAGATGCAGAAGATGGTGTTAACTAGCCAACTACAACCACTTATAAAGACTTGACAACTTTATGAGCATATTAATCTAGTAACGTATCAAAGCCTTCTAATTATGTATATTTGTGTTTATATTAGGGGTTGGATAATCAACATCCATTAGCAAAGAGTTTAGCATGGTGAAATACTATAGATATATCTTTTGTAATATCACTTGGGATTATATAATTAGTAGTTATGAATTCGGTTTTGAAGTATTGTCTTTTCAATATAGGTTTATGTGCATGTATATACAATTATATTGTGTGAAATTTGTATACTTTGATTTAACACCTAAATTCTCTAGTGTAATACATTTTTCCTTAATAATATGTGTTATATTAGGCAATTAAGGTAATGGGTATATGAAAAAGGTAATGGCTAGAGTTAAGGTAATGCATTAGTATCTAGTGTAATGCTTATATCATATGTAATGGTTTAGTACCTAACATAATACATGTGTAATGTAACAGATTTATTGTCTTTTGCAATGGTTATTTTCGAATTTAAAAAACCATTAACATCGATAAAAAATATATTACCTTAAATGTAGGGCAATAACCTCTATTGTAATCAAACCCATTACCATATGTTTATTTTAATGGTTATTGATCATGTTGTAACACTTTTTAAGCATTACAATAGACTTAATATTTAGTAACGGGGCGACTGATTATAGCACCAAAATTTAAATTTTATATTTGTGAGATAAGTTATGACTAGTGCTAAACATTGAGATTTTCTTTTACTAGACATCGGACGTCTACGTGACGTTTTCATTTTCTAAATGTACCTTTAAATACCCATAACTAATAATTAGCACCTAGAACGGTGAGCTATGGAAAAAAAGGATACAATTCCGTTCGCTAAGTGCTCGAACAGCCTCTAAATTACGCTCGCAACTACCTCGCCGGTCTCCTCACACACTACTTCCGGCGGGTGATCTATCTCGACTCCGACCTGGTCGTGGTCGACGTTATCACCAAGCTATGGCAGACGAACCTAGGATCTAGAACCATAGGTGCACCAGAAACTGTGATTTATTGGAGGTTAAAGAAGAAGGGCTGGTAAAAAGGAAGAAGTTGAGGATCAAGAGGGTGAGGGATAAAGGTAGTTTTTTTTTAGAGAAAAAATTATGAGGATATAATGGTCTTTTACCATTTTGAACAGATTTTTATCGGAAATCGTCATGGACGGTATCATGTAAGAAAAAAGTAAATAATGGGTATGATAAAATAATTATCGATATAAGCAGTGTTCTAAAAAATGCGCCTATGTGGCGCCTAGGCCCCGCTCAGGTGCTAGGCGACACCCTAACGTCCCGACTAGGAGCTAGTCCTTTTTTTCTAGGCGGTGGAAAAAAAATCGCCCATCTAGAAGGCTACGCACGACTAGGCGTTACATTTTTTTTTCTAGACGAAGGTATGCGTTCGTTTTTTGAAAGGGGTATGCGTTCTTATTTAGGTTAAAGTTAAAAATCAATCCCACCCTCTCGTTCGTCGCACGCCTCCACCTCTCACGTCTCACCCCTCTCCCTCTTAACTGAGAACTTTTTCGTCCCTACTACCTCCCATCTCCATCTTGTTATGCTGTCACCTCTCGTCCCACCGGCTGCCTCTCACCTCACCTCTCGTCCCGCCTCTCACCCTTTTTCGGCTCTCCCTATCTCTCGCCCTCGTACTGCGACCAACATTCTTACTGCGACTAGGACTTATGAATAAATATTTAATATTACTTAAGTTGAAACATGTGTTGAAAACTGTATGATTTTTGCTTGTTTTGGTCTTGTAGTTCTTCTTTATGATAAATACTATAAAGTCTATGAGTTTTGGAAGATTAATTAGTAAATTATATACTTATATTAAAATTACGTAGTTAAATTATGAATTACTATGAAAATTATGAATCAATATATTTCGATTTAGTTTTAAATATAAGAAAATTATATTAAAATATAAAAAATAAGTGTTATAATATTGATCCGTCTAGGCGCTAGGCCCCCCCTCACCGCCTAGAACCACCTAGCGTTTTTTAGGATACTGAATTTAAGAAATAGTTCCTTGCAAATTTCGCGATATAAAAAGGTGATTCTTTGGAGAAAAAAAACTTATCACGATAAGAAGCTCAATAATGACAATGTGCGTTGCCCACGTTTATTTGGTACAAAAGTTTAATAGATCTATAAAATTCATAACAATGGACATCATTGTGTTTATATATTTAAGTAACCTAAAATAAATAAAAGAAAGTTAGTACTAAATTAATTGACTCCACGTTATCACGTTTTTATCATGCCAAAGTGAAATAGAAGTCATATATATTATTATATTTTATTTTTTTTAATATTATAATACATTTAAATAGGCTAGGAGAAATTATAAATTATCCGTATACTCCGTCATTGTGGAGGCAAACTTAAAAAATGAATTACTATGCCCATCTTGAAGAAAACCCGAACCAAATCTTACAAATGATACTAATTTGGTACTGCACTTGCCTTCTGTTTATGCTTACAATTTCTCGAAAAGAAAGAAAAAGTTATTCTTAGTTCTTACAACAATAACAACTAACACCTATCCTTTTGACCCAAAATATGAGAAAAACTTATACAATAAGTAAATTAATAGTACAGTTAAAATCTTTCAGAAAATAAAGTAATAATCAGTACAACAAACCAAGTTTATTGTTGATGATTTTAGTGTCATCAATATCATTTTAGTACGAATTTATTTTTTATCACGATTAAGCAATCGTAATCAAGGTGATGAAGTCTCGTTCCGACGTGTTGGTTAATGAACGGTTATGTATGTTTGGTATTTTAACCAAAAGTAACCGTTGGTAACCGTTTGTAACCTCCGGTAACATTTGTAACCTCCGGTAACCATCAATAACCGCCGGTAACCACTTGTAACTGCCGGTAACCGCTTCTTAACCGATTCTATAAATAGAGGAATCAGGTCTCATTTGCGGCAGACAAAATAAATGCAATTCCTCTCTGTTCTTGATCCTTTCTCTTGTGTCTAGAAACTGATTATTGTTCTTGAGTTATCCCGATAAAAATTTCGTGATATCCAGGCACAAATCTGGTCGAAATACTTCATACGTAAAGTGAACTTACACGATTCAAGCAAGATATCCAAAATTATTATACCCGAATATCTAACAAACGTATAAAGTATTTTATGATAATTATGGCTGGAAGGAAAGTACTGCAAAAAAGATGTCGAAGAACTTTGGGAAACTTGACAAGTTTAAAGGGCATGACTTCAAGTGACGACAGAAGAAGATGCATTTCTTGTCGACAACAATGAAGGTGGTGTATGTTCTTTCTATACCGATGCCAGAGGTGATGGAAGATTATACGATTGAAGCAATAAGGCGTAGATCGAAGTGGGAGAATGATGACTACATTTGCAGAGGGCACATTCTCAACTGTATGTATGATCCCATGTTTGACATTTATCAAAACATGGAATCGGCAAAGGAGTTATGGAAATCTCTTGAATCCAAATACATGGCAGATGATGCTTCGAGTAAGAAGTTCCTTGTTAGTGATTTCAATAATTACAAGATGGTCGATTCTAGGACTGTCATGGAACAATTCAACGAACTCCTTCGTATCCTTTGACAATAGTCACAATACACTCAACACGGTTTGATGATGGATGACGCTATATCCGTTTCAAGTGCGATAGACAAGTTGACACCTTCATGGAAGAATTTCAAACACAGTTTGAAGCATGGTAAATACGATTTGTCTTTGGTTCAGCTTGGGAGTCACTTGCGTATAGAGGAATCTCTCAAGGCGCAGGAAAGTGACAAGGGCAAAGGAAAGGAAGTTGTTGGACCCTTGGTTAACATGTTAGAGGAGTGTGATAAGAACAAAAATAAGAAACAGAACAAAGGAAAGAAACGTGGTTTCAAGAATAACAACGGTGGCTTTGGTTCCAATAGAAAGCCTAAACTGGAATGTTAGAAGTGTGGCAAACTGGCCACTTTAAGAGGGATTGGCGTAGTGGAAATAAAAGGGACAAAGCAAGTACTAGTGGTTCAGGAAAATGGTTAAAGGACCATTCCCAAGACCAAGGTCAGAATTTAGTACATGATTCGAACATTTTTATTAAATTTTCTGTTTCAATGATTTCTGAAGCATTTTATGTGTAGGTTGATGCACTTGCTTGGTGATTGATCCTAGTGCCACAACACATGTTAGTAAATATCGTTGCTGGTTTAAGACATATGAATAGGTGAATGACGGATCTTTCCTTTACATGGGTGATGATCATTTAGCTCCTGTTCTGTGCAAAGGAAGTGTGGCATGGAATTTAGTTCTAGGAAATCTATTTCTTTATTTATTGTTTTGTATGTTCATAAACTTCGTAAGAACTTAATTTGTGGTCCAGTATTAAATAAGCTTGGATACATGCAAGTGTATGATCTGATAAGTATATCTTATCAATGTCTGGTGTATTTGTAGGATTTGGATATTATAACAATGGTATGTTTATGTTGAATTTGAATTTGGTTCCTAATGATTCTAGTTTTGTATATATGTCAAGTTTTAATATTGTTGATTCATCATTATGGCATGCTCGTTTAGGGCATGCGCATTATAAAAGGATTCTTGTAATGTCTAAAGATGATTTAATTCATGTTATTGGTGTAATACAGGAAAATGTAATACTTACATTTTAACAAAAGTCACTAAACAACATTTTAAAAGTATAACAAGGAAATATGTCATACTTGAATTAATACATACTGATTTATGTGATTTTCATGCAACTCCATCTTTAGGTAATAAAAAGTATATTATCACTTTTATAGATGATGCGTCTAGGTTTTGATATGTTTATTTGCTCGCATGTAAAAGATGAAACCCTAGATAAATTTAGAATTTATAAAACAGAAGTTGACTTGTAACAAAATGACTTAATTAATACCTTACGCACGGATAGAGGTGGTGAATATTATGATAATTTATTTTTCCAGTGCGTAAGAATCATTCATGAAACTACGCCTCCTTATACACCACAACAAAATGGTGTGGCTAAAAGGAAAAATAGAGCTCTTAAAGAAATGGTGAATGCCATGTTATCATACTCGGGTTTGAGTAACGAGTTTTGGGGAGAAGCCATGTTAACGGTTTGCTATTTATTCAATATGGTTCCCACTAAAAGGAACAAAACTACCCCATATGAACTTTGGTATAAGAAACGACCCAACTTGACTTTTTTGCGTGTTTGGGGGTGCATGGTTGTGGTTAGACTCCCGGATCCTAAAAGGAAAACTTTGGATGAGAAGGGTATTGATTGCATATTTGTTGGATATCTTGTGTATTCCAAGGCTTATAGGTTTTATGTTACATAACCTAACGACTCAGTTTTATTAACACAATTATAGAATTAAAAGATGCAATATTTGATGAGAATCACTTCTCTTCAATACCTATACCAAAGGACATTATACCAAATTTGGATGACTCTCAAAGGGATGATCATTCGAATGATGTACCAACTAAGACATCCGAACCTCGTAAAGGTAAACAAGCTAAAAGATAAATCATATGGTTCTGATTTTCAACTATACTTAGTTGAGGGATCAAGATATCAAATTAAATCTCAATACTCTTACTGCTATAGTATAGAGGAAAAGCAAGAACATATGATGAAGCTATGAATTTTTTAGAAGTTGCTTTTTGGAAAGAAGCAATTGATGATGAGATTGGTTATATCATGAAAATAAATTCGTCTTGTCTAAATACCACCATGATGCAAACCATTGGGTTGCAAATGGATCTTCACAAGGAAGATGAAAGTCGATGGAACTATTGGTAATTTTAGATCTCGATTGGTTATCCAAGGCTTTAGACAAAAAGGAAGGGATCAATTACTTCGATACCTACACACCAGTTGCTTGTATAACTACTATTAGATTGTTAATAGCGTTGACGCCTATTCACAATATAACGATCCATCAAATGGATGTCAAAATAGCATTTTAAATGGTGATTTGGAAGAAGAAGTGTATATGAAGTAACCAGAAGGATTTGTAATGCCTGGTAATGAGCATAAGGTGTGTAAGCTATTTAAGTCATTGTATGGGCTGAAACAAGCACCTAAACAATGTCATCAAATTTTTTGATGAGGTTGTTTTGTCTAGTGGTTTCTTTCAATCTGATAAATGTGTATATAGCAAATTTGATGCATTCGGTAAAGGTGTTATCATTTACCTATATGTTGATGACATGTTGATATTTGGCACTGAACAAAATCAAGTTGATAAAACTAAAAAGTTTTATCATAAAAGTTTTCCATGAAAGATATGGGAGAAGTAGACGTTATTCTTGGTATTAAGATTAAACATGAGAATAAAGGGATTGTAATTACACAATCTCACTATATTGATAAAATACTCAAGAAATTTAATCGTGAAAATTGTTCTCCGGTGAGTACTCCCATGGACCTGGAAGAAAAGCTTATGTCAAATACAGGTAAACCTGTGGATCAGCTCGAATACTCAAAAGCAATAGGTTATTTGATGTATGCTATGACAAGCATTAGACCTGATATTGTTTTTGCGGTTGGTCTATTGAGAAAATTTACTAGTAATCCTAGTAGACATCATTGACATGCAATAACAAGGGTATTCAAGTACTTGAAGGGTACGATGAATCATTGTTTATCATATGTTGGATATCCTTCGGTGTTAGAAGGTTATTCAGATGCTAGATGGATAAATAATGTTGAAGATTCATCGTCTACTAGTAGATGGGTGTTCTTGATTGGGGGAGGGGATATTTCATGGACTTCCAAGAAGAAAACATGTATAGCTAGTTCCAAGAAGAAAAGATGTATAGCTATTTCCACTTGATATTTGAGATTCCAATATGGCCTAAACCGATGTAACTAATTTATATCCATTGTGATATTGCTGCCACACAGGCTAAAACTTATCGACAAATATATAATGGCAAGTCTAAACACTTGGGTGTGAGACATAATATGATTAGAAAATTAATCATGAATGGTGTCATATCTATTGAGTTTGTTGAGTCGTAACATAATTTAGCTGACAACTTGACAAAGGGGTTAGCTAGGAACTTAGTAATTAAGTCATTGATTGAGATGTAATTAAATTCCATCCAAATCTACTAGATATATTATAACCAATTCCCTTCTAATACAACGTTAGAAGCTGAATTTAATGAGGAAAGCGCATTGTTATAGATTAGAGCACATGTGCATATCTTCCCAAGGTATGTGTTCAGACCTGCAAGTGATGGTTAGGTTTAAGTATATCTTCTTAATGGTTCTTTTGAAAAATTGCAAATGCAGGTGCAAGACTAAAAGGACTACCTATATGAGCATGAAATTTTGTCGCTTCAAGAAGCTTGGACTTGGCTATGTGTTTAGTATCTTCAGGTATTCAAATGGGATGAAGGGTTCAATCGTTATGACATCCCAATTCTCAAATATTTGGAATGTTTATTATACTAAGATGAAAATACAATCACAAGACATTTTCATTTATGCATTTGTTTGTTCGTCACGCTTGTGTTTATATACTTGTATATATTCTTACATATACTTTAGTAAATTAAAGATTACCCTAAAGGGGGGGGGGGATTTGTTGGTGATTTTAGTGTCATCAACTTTATTTTAGTAGTAATGTGATTTATTTAAGGCCGATGAGATTACATGTTAGGCTCGATTATATGTTAGAGAAGTGTAGAGTGTACACTCGTTGAGCCAATTTGTTTTCGACCACGAATAAGAAGTGGAGTCAATATGATGGCGTCTCGTTCCAACGTGTTGGTTAATAAATGGTTATATCTGTTCGGTTTTTTAATTTCGTAACCGCTGGTAACTGTCAGTAACTTCTTGTAACCGTCGATAACCGCTTATTTACCACTTCTATAAATAGAGGAATCAGGTCTCACTTGCGACAGACGAAATAAATATAATTCCTCTATGTTCTTAATCTATTCTCTTGTGTCTAGAAACAAATTGTTCTTCTTTTATTATCCAGATAAGGATATCGTTATACCTAGGAATAAATAGGGTCGAAATACTTTATGCGGAAAGTGAACTTACACAATTCAAGCAAGATATTCAAAATTATCATACCCGAATTTCGAACACTTACCACCAGAGGAGAGTACAAGTTTTCACCTCTAATTCCATTGCTAATCTCACAAAGAAGTGTCTTTTCCAGTAGGAATAGATCTAACACTCCCTCCTCCGCCATGGCTAACCACCTTGACCGCCTTCCAGCAGTATCTTTGCATATCCGTCATTAGGTTGAGCTCTTCCGTGTTCCTTTTTCATCTTCTTCCGTGCTTCTGCTAGAGTTAGTTCATACAAAAAGGAACTATGTTTAATTTTGTACAAGAACTATGAAATGCAATAATTAGCCTATATTCATAACTTACCTCATTTTTAACCAATCAATCATTAAAATTTGCATAGAAAGAGTAAAAATTTACAATTTTCACTACAAAAACTGTAACTCACTATCTAAATAGCTAAAATAACAATCTTTTCTAAATTAAAATGAAAAGATGACATGACATTCTTTCGTGAGTGAAGGGGGTATTATATAGTACAATTTTAAATCTTAATTTGCCTTTGACTAAACTCCCAAAAATACAAAGGGCAAGACAGAAATGAACTGGAGAACTAGATATTGCAATTAGTAGTACGACATGGAAAAATAAAATATTCTCACTTCATCAAAAAATGCAGCAGCTCAGTTCAAGAACTTTCAAAAGCTTTGGACATGTCATTTCACCAACTTCATCTTTCTTCGAAACTGCAACTCCTCTAGCTTTCTCTGCAGATGTCGTTATCTGCAGCCACTCTGGACTGTATTATGAATAACTATTGCCTACAAATACACAATAGCTAAAACTCTAAACAATCCAGTACTGAATTCAGAAACAAACAATATGAACAAATTTCACTACAATAATGCAAAATGGAAAAGTGTTAGTTTATGTATAAATTAACAGTACATTCTAAACACATAAGGAAATAACTAAAAATGGAGGCAAAAGAAAAACAAATGAGGTGGGAAGTAAGGGGGGAAGCAGTTCTCTTCAGTGGGAATCAGAGGAAATCGACGAGAATCAAAGCTGTTGGCTGGAATCAGAGGAAAGCTGGATCTCAGATCAAATTTCGTGGATTGAAACCGAGACCCAAATCGGAGGTAAGTCCTGGTATACTGTTGTTGAATTCGAAAGATTTCATTAATTGAAACCAAAATCCTAACATTTAGTTTATTGAATTTGGTGGTTGATTTGATGGAACCAAAATCTAATTTCAGTTGTGAGTTTTAAGGATTGTTGAAATCTGGAATTGAAGGAAATTGTGGGGTTGAATTTAGTCAAATTTCATTGAATCAATGTCAAGTTGTTGATTTCATTCGGAAATGAACTGATTTTGGTTATAATTGGTGTTGATTTTGAAAGATTTGAAACCTTAATTTCAAAGGATTGAGGGGAAAAGTCGAAATCTAGCGGTGAAGGAATGAGTTGTGTTGAATTAAGTCGAAGGTAGCAGGCATCAATCGAAGTAATTTCATAAACTGATCTCTATGTAGGTATTTGGCTATTTTTTTTACCAGTGTTATTGATTTTGCAAGATAAATGATGAAATTGTAGTAGTATAGTGATCGATTCTCCCATGACATGAAGAAGTAGAATGAATATTGACCTAAATTTTGAGGCCGAGAATGCAAGCACTAAAGTTAACAATGATCTTGAAGTTGATGTTGAAGCTAGCTAGCATTGAAGTCAATGATGAAGCTGAAGCTAGCACTAAAGTTAATGATGAAGCTAAAACTAGTGTAGAACCAGCAATAGAAATGTCTTTAAACACTGCTACTAAATTTGCTTTGTTTTGTCACACTTATGGCAAAAAATGTCTTTTAACAATGCTACTAAACTTGCACTTAAGATTCATATTCAACACTTTTAATTGCATCACATCTCAAGCGGGATCTTACGTCTTGCCATTACGAGTAACTAAGCGATCAATGTATATAAGTGTATGGTGGATGGCGATTTTACATGGACTCAGAGAAAAGCACAACTAGCTTATATCCAATGCTATCTTGCGATTTGGTATTCACAGTGTTAAGTCCATCTACAACTACAAGTACAACTACAGCTACGACTAGAACTATATGTCTTGCTTCTGAAGTGCGAGCTAGAGACTTTTGCCAAGCACCAAATCCATATACATGCAGGCAGCAAAAACATCCGTAACAATCAGAATTGGTATTGTTGGTGAAAGTATTGAGGAGGAAGGTGATTTGAGTTGATGCTCTTATGTGCTTATATGATTTTAAAGTGCTAAGTATGTTAGAACTGCTAGGGCTCCAACTACTAAAAGGTTGTAAGGTATTATCAATTTAAGTATGTTTTTGATTATTAGAGTGCCTTGTTTGCTTCTTGGTTACAATCTAGCTTAACTGGTCCTATTGCGCTTTATGCTTGCGACGAGGCCAAAATGGTTGTTACGCCTGTCAAAATAATAAAATACGTAACTTACTCTTCTACAAGTAGAGTGACAAGCAAGGGTTGATCCCCCAGGGAGTCTGGTATCAATTCTTGTGAATCTAATCTAATTAACTTGAAATTAACAAAGAAAGGGGGAAAGTGACCGAAACTAACTAAACTAAATTAGGAAAGCAAATACGGGAAAGCACTTCATTCACCAGGTATTCACACTACGGATTTATTGATTCGATCATTGACTTCTTAATTCAATTTGGGTTCAATCTCTAAATTATATATTATAGGTGCCCTAATCCCTGTTCTAATGTAGTTAATAGTCCAACTAGTCCTATTAACCCTTACCTAAATACAACCTTGAAACTATCAAGGGTTAATCTCTAGGCAGCAATGCATTCAGGAATAGATAGGAACATCCAGTGTCACTTGGATGCTAACATATCATCACTCTCCATACAATCACAAGTTCAACTAGCCCAAGCAATTGATTTGCTACCCTACGGTAAGGCTCTCCAACTCGGACAAATAAGACATAGTAGTATGAAATAGATCTAAGCAACCTAGGTAGCTAATCTAGAGAGATAAATCACATTCAATAATCTACATGCACAAGAGAGATGAAACAACTCATAAATATATTATATAGAACCAGGATTGAAGTCTTGCACCAATAATCCCCAGGCTTCCATAAGGAGAACAAAGCTAAGGAGACTACTCACTCCTCATTCTACGTAAAACCTAAATTATGAAATTAATGGATAACAACTGATGATGGGAAGGAGGCAAAGCTCTCAACCCTAATTATAAAAACATATAACCCTAGAAACAACTCCTCAAAATTCCAACCGAAACTCTATCTAAAACTAGGTAAAAAGGCCCAACAACTCCCGTAGAAAGAAAAGGAGGCAGCACAAAACCCTACATGGGCGCGGTGGCGCCACTGTGAAGAACCTTGGTGCGGTTGCGCCACCTAGGGCGTGGTCGCACCCAAGGCCAGATTGCTTGGCTGCGTCCCTTTTTTCATGCGTTCTTCCTTCGCCCTCTTGCATCTTCTCCTCGGTCTTTTCTCGAATGCTCGTAATCCTCGTGTTTAACCACTTTGATCTGTGAGGTCCGAACTACCGTAATATACTCACAATAATGTCCAATATGTCTATAAATCATGTTAACAACCACTCTTTACGCCATACTATATGTTGCCAATCACACCCCCACACTTAAACCTTGCTCGTCCTCGAGTAAGCTGCAACTAACTACTTGGTGATCTCAGCTAGTATGGATGACATGTGTGAAGTAGTCGTCGATCGGCTCTCTAGCTCCTGGTACCTAGAATCATCAAAAGCATGGGCATAGACTCCGACTCTACTAGAAATATTCAAAAATAATGCAAGACTCAACAAGGCTCTAAACTAACTCTAAACATAACCCAACAATGG
>NW_027367292.1:0-59640 GCF_046119375.1 Phyllobates terribilis | reverse complement strand
GAAGATTCAAAGAGAGTGAGATGCCAGCTCCTTTCATTCAGTCAGTAGCTTCAAACATTTCTGGACGTTTTTCAAAGGCAAAAATCAATGAATATTGTAAATGCACAAACAGTAATATCTCCACATTGCACGGTGCAATTCTGAAATTTTTTGCTTTTTCCTGCTAATCCTAGCATGATAAAGAAGATTCAAAGAGAGTGAGAAGCCAGCTCCTTTCATTCAGTCAGTAGCTTCAAACATTTCTGGTATATGAAAAACATGTTTTTCAATGGCAAAAATCAATGAATATTGTAAATGCACAAACAGTAATATCTCCACATTGCACGGTGCAATTCTGAAATTTTTTGCTTTTTCCTGCTAATCCTAGCATGATAAAGAAGATTCAAAGAGAGTGAGATGCCAGCTCCTTTCATTCAGTCAGTAGCTTCAAACATTTCTGGTATATGAAAAACATGTTTTTCAATGGCAAAAATCAATGAATATTGTAAATGCACAAACAGTAATATCTCCACATTGCACGGTGCAATTCTGAAATTTTTTGCTTTTTCCTTCTAATCCTAGCATGATAAAGAAGATTCAAAGAGAGTGAGATGCCAGCTCCTTTCATTCAGTCAGTAGCTTCAAACATTTCTGGACGTTTTTCAATGGCAAAAATCAATGAATATTGTAAATGCACAAACAGTAATATCTCCACATTGCACGGTGCAATTCTGAAATTTTTTGCTTTTTCCTGCTAATCCTAGCATGATAAAGAAGATTCAAAGAGAGTGAGATGCCAGCTCCTTTCATTCAGTCAGTAGCTTCAAACATTTCTGGTATATGAAAAACATGTTTTTCAATGGCAAAAATCAATGAATATTGTAAATGCACAAACAGTAATATCTCCACATTGCACGGTGCAATTCTGAAATTTTTAGCTTTTTCCTGTTAATCCTAGCATGATAAAGAAGATTCAAAGAGAGTGAGATGCCAGCTCCTTTCATTCAGTCAGTAGCTTCAAACATTTCTGGTATATGAAAAACATGTTTTTCAATGGCAAAAATCAATGAATATTGTAAATGCACAAACAGTAATATCTCCACATTGCACGGTGCAATTCTGAAATTTTTTGCTTTTTCCTGCTAATCCTAGCATGATAAAGAAGATTCAAAGAGAGTGAGATGCCAGCTCCTTTCATTCAGTCAGTAGCTTCAAACATTTCTGGTATATGAAAAACATGTTTTTCAATGGCAAAAATCAATGAATATTGTAAATGCACAAACAGTAATATCTCCACATTGCACGGTGCAATTCTGAAATTTTTTGCTTTTTCCTGCTAATCCTAGCATGATAAAGAAGATTCAAAGAGAGTGAGATGCCAGCTCCTTTCATTCAGTCAGTAGCTTCAAACATTTCTGGTATATGAAAAACATGTTTTTCAATGGCAAAAATCAATGAATATTGTAAATGCACAAACAGTAATATCTCCACATTGCACGGTGCAATTCTGAAATTTTTTTTTTCTTTTTCCTGTTAATCCTAGCATGATAAAGAAGATTCAAAGAGAGTGAGATGCCAGCTCCTTTCATTCAGTCAGTAGCTTCAAACATTTCTGGTATATGAAAAACATGTTTTTCAATGGCAAAAATCAATGAATATTGTAAATGCACAAACAGCAATATCTCCACATTGCACGGTGCAATTCTGAAATTTTTTGCTTTTTCCTGCTAATCCTAGCATGATAAAGAAGATTCAAAGAGAGTGAGATGCCAGCTCCTTTCATTCAGTCAGTAGCTTCAAACATTTCTGGTATATGAAAAACATGTTTTTCAATGGCAAAAATCAATGAATATTGTAAATGCACAAACAGTAATATCTCCACATTGCACGGTGCAATTCTGAAATTTTTAGCTTTTTCCTGTTAATCCTAGCATGATAAAGAAGATTCAAAGAGAGTGAGATGCCAGCTCCTTTCATTCAGTCAGTAGCTTCAAACATTTCTGGTATATGAAAAACATGTTTTTCAATGGCAAAAATCAATGAATATTGTAAATGCACAAACAGTAATATCTCCACATTGCACGGTGCAATTCTGAAATTTTTTGCTTTTTCCTGCTAATCCTAGCATGATAAAGAAGATTCAAAGAGAGTGAGATGCCAGCTCCTTTCATTCAGTCAGTAGCTTCAAACATTTCTGGTATATGAAAAACATGTTTTTCAATGGCAAAAATCAATGAATATTGTAAATGCACAAACAGTAATATCTCCACATTGCACGGTGCAATTCTGAAATTTTTAGCTTTTTCCTGTTAATCCTAGCATGATAAAGAAGATTCAAAGAGAGTGAGATGCCAGCTCCTTTCATTCAGTCAGTAGCTTCAAACATTTCTGGTATATGAAAAACATGTTTTTCAATGGCAAAAATCAATGAATATTGTAAATGCACAAACAGTAATATCTCCACATTGCACGGTGCAATTCTGAAATTTTTTGCTTTTTCCTGCTAATCCTAGCATGATAAAGAAGATTCAAAGAGAGTGAGATGCCAGCTCCTTTCATTCAGTCAGTAGCTTCAAACATTTCTGGTATATGAAAAACATGTTTTTCAATGGCAAAAATCAATGAATATTGTAAATGCACAAACAGTAATATCTCCACATTGCAAGGTGCAATTCTGAAATTTTTAGCTTTTTCCTGTTAATCCTAGCATGATAAAGAAGATTCAAAGAGAGTGAGATGCCAGCTCCTTTCATTCAGTCAGTAGCTTCAAACATTTCTGGAACGTTTTTCAATGGCAAAAATCAATGAATATTGTAAATGCACAAACAGTAATATCTCCACATTGCAAGGTGCAATTCTGAAATTTTTTGCTTTTTCCTGCTAATCCTAGCATGATAAAGAAGATTCAAAGAGAGTGAGATGCCAGCTCCTTTCATTCAGTCAGTAGCTTCAAACATTTCTGGTATATGAAAAACATGTTTTTCAATGGCAAAAATCAATGAATATTGTAAATGCACAAACAGTAATATCTCCACATTGCAAGGTGCAATTCTGAAATTTTTAGCTTTTTCCTGTTAATCCTAGCATGATAAAGAAGATTCAAAGAGAGTGAGATGCCAGCTCCTTTCATTCAGTCAGTAGCTTCAAACATTTCTGGACGTTTTTCAATGGCAAAAATCAATGAATATTGTAAATGCACAAACAGTAATATCTCCACATTGCACGGTGCAATTCTGAAATTTTTTGCTTTTTCCTGCTAATCCTAGCATGATAAAGAAGATTCAAAGAGAGTGAGATGCCAGCTCCTTTCATTCAGTCAGTAGCTTCAAACATTTCTGGTATATGAAAAACATGTTTTTCAATGGCAAAAATCAATGAATATTGTAAATGCACAAACAGTAATATCTCCACATTGCAAGGTGCAATTCTGAAATTTTTTGCTTTTTCCTGCTAATCCTAGCATGATAAAGAAGATTCAAAGAGAGTGAGATGCCAGCTCCTTTCATTCAGTCAGTAGCTTCAAACATTTCTGGTATATGAAAAACATGTTTTTCAATGGCAAAAATCAATGAATATTGTAAATGCACAAACAGTAATATCTCCACATTGCACGGTGCAATTCTGAAATTTTTAGCTTTTTCCTGCTAATCCTAGCATGATAAAGAAGATTCAAAGAGAGTGAGATGCCAGCTCCTTTCATTCAGTCAGTAGCTTCAAACATTTCTGGTATATGAAAAACATGTTTTTCAATGACAAAAATCAATGAATATTGTAAATGCACAAACAGTAATATCTCCACATTGCAAGGTGCAATTCTGAAATTTTTAGCTTTTTCCTGTTAATCCTAGCATGATAAAGAAGATTCAAAGAGAGTGAGATGCCAGCTCCTTTCATTCAGTCAGTAGCTTCAAACATTTCTGGTATATGAAAAACATGTTTTTCAATGGTAAAAATCAATGAATATTGTAAATGCACAAACAGTAATATCTCCACATTGCACGGTGCAATTCTGAAATTTTTAGCTTTTTCCTGCTAATCCTAGCATGATAAAGAAGATTCAAAGAGAGTGAGATGCCAGCTCCTTTCATTCAGTCAGTAGCTTCAAACATTTCTGGTATATGAAAAACATGTTTTTCAATGGCAAAAATCAATGAATATTGTAAATGCACAAACAGTAATATCTCCACATTGCACGGTGCAATTCTGAAATTTTTTGCTTTTTCCTGCTAATCCTAGCATGATAAAGAAGATTCAAAGAGAGTGAGATGCCAGCTCCTTTCATTCAGTCAGTAGCTTCAAACATTTCTGGACGTTTTTCAATGGCAAAAATCAATGAATATTGTAAATGCACAAACAGTAATATCTCCACATTGCACGGTGCAATTCTGAAATTTTTTGCTTTTTCCTGCTAATCCTAGCATGATAAAGAAGATTCAAAGAGAGTGAGATGCCAGCTCCTTTCATTCAGTCAGTAGCTTCAAACATTTCTGGTATATGAAAAACATGTTTTTCAATGGCAAAAATCAATGAATATTGTAAATGCACAAACAGTAATATCTCCACATTGCACGGTGCAATTCTGAAATTTTTTGCTTTTTCCTGTTAATCCTAGCATGATAAAGAAGATTCAAAGAGAGTGAGATGCCAGCTCCTTTCATTCAGTCAGTAGCTTCAAACATTTCTGGTATATGAAAAACATGTTTTTCAATGGCAAAAATCAATGAATATTGTAAATGCACAAACAGTAATATCTCCACATTGCACGGTGCAATTCTGAAATTTTTAGCTTTTTCCTGTTAATCCTAGCATGATAAAGAAGATTCAAAGAGAGTGAGATGCCAGCTCCTTTCATTCAGTCAGTAGCTTCAAACATTTCTGGTATATGAAAAACATGTTTTTCAATGGCAAAAATCAATGAATATTGTAAATGCACAAACAGTAATATCTCCACATTGCAAGGTGCAATTCTGAAATTTTTTGCTTTTTCCTGTTAATCCTAGCATGATAAAGAAGATTCAAAGAGAGTGAGATGCCAGCTCCTTTCATTCAGTCAGTAGCTTCAAACATTTCTGGTATATGAAAAACATGTTTTTCAATGGCAAAAATCAATGAATATTGTAAATGCACAAACAGTAATATCTCCACATTGCACGGTGCAATTCTGAAATTTTTTGCTTTTTCCTGTTAATCCTAGCATGATAAAGAAGATTCAAAGAGAGTGAGATGCCAGCTCCTTTCATTCAGTCAGTAGCTTCAAACATTTCTGGTATATGAAAAACATGTTTTTCAATGGCAAAAATCAATGAATATTGTAAATGCACAAACAGCAATATCTCCACATTGCACGGTGCAATTCTGAAATTTTTTGCTTTTTCCTGCTAATCCTAGCATGATAAAGAAGATTCAAAGAGAGTGAGATGCCAGCTCCTTTCATTCAGTCAGTAGCTTCAAACATTTCTGGTATATGAAAAACATGTTTTTCAATGGCAAAAATCAATGAATATTGTAAATGCACAAACAGTAATATCTCCACATTGCAAGGTGCAATTCTGAAATTTTTAGCTTTTTCCTGTTAATCCTAGCATGATAAAGAAGATTCAAAGAGGGTGAGATGCCAGCTCCTTTCATTCAGTCAGTAGCTTCAAACATTTCTGGTATATGAAAAACATGTTTTTCAATGGCAAAAATCAATGAATATTGTAAATGCACAAACAGTAATATCTCCACATTGCAAGGTGCAATTCTGAAATTTTTAGCTTTTTCCTGTTAATCCTAGCATGATAAAGAAGATTCAAAGAGAGTGAGATGCCAGCTCCTTTCATTCAGTCAGTAGCTTCAAACATTTCTGGTATATGAAAAACATGTTTTTCAATGGCAAAAATCAATGAATATTGTAAATGCACAAACAGTAATATCTCCACATTGCACGGTGCAATTCTGAAATTTTTAGCTTTTTCCTGTTAATCCTAGCATGATAAAGAAGATTCAAAGAGAGTGAGATGCCAGCTCCTTTCATTCAGTCAGTAGCTTCAAACATTTCTGGTATATGAAAAACATGTTTTTCAATGGCAAAAATCAATGAATATTGTAAATGCACAAACAGTAATATCTCCACATTGCACGGTGCAATTCTGAAATTTTTTGCTTTTTCCTGCTAATCCTAGCATGATAAAGAAGATTCAAAGAGAGTGAGATGCCAGCTCCTTTCATTCAGTCAGTAGCTTCAAACATTTCTGGTATATGAAAAACATGTTTTTCAATGGCAAAAATCAATGAATATTGTAAATGCACAAACAGTAATATCTCCACATTGCACGGTGCAATTCTGAAATTTTTTGCTTTTTCCTGTTAATCCTAGCATGATAAAGAAGATTCAAAGAGAGTGAGATGCCAGCTCCTTTCATTCAGTCAGTAGCTTCAAACATTTCTGGTATATGAAAAACATGTTTTTCAATGGCAAAAATCAATGAATATTGTAAATGCACAAACAGTAATATCTCCACATTGCAAGGTGCAATTCTGAAATTTTTAGCTTTTTCCTGTTAATCCTAGCATGATAAAGAAGATTCAAAGAGAGTGAGATGCCAGCTCCTTTCATTCAGTCAGTAGCTTCAAACATTTCTGGTATATGAAAAACATGTTTTTCAATGGCAAAAATCAATGAATATTGTAAATGCACAAACAGTAATATCTCCACATTGCACGGTGCAATTCTGAAATTTTTTGCTTTTTCCTGCTAATCCTAGCATGATAAAGAAGATTCAAAGAGAGTGAGATGCCAGCTCCTTTCATTCAGTCAGTAGCTTCAAACATTTCTGGTATATGAAAAACATGTTTTTCAATGGCAAAAATCAATGAATATTGTAAATGCACAAACAGTAATATCTCCACATTGCACGGTGCAATTCTGAAATTTTTTGCTTTTTCCTGTTAATCCTAGCATGATAAAGAAGATTCAAAGAGAGTGAGATGCCAGCTCCTTTCATTCAGTCAGTAGCTTCAAACATTTCTGGTATATGAAAAACATGTTTTTCAATGGCAAAAATCAATGAATATTGTAAATGCACAAACAGTAATATCTCCACATTGCAAGGTGCAATTCTGAAATTTTTAGCTTTTTCCTGTTAATCCTAGCATGATAAAGAAGATTCAAAGAGAGTGAGATGCCAGCTCCTTTCATTCAGTCAGTAGCTTCAAACATTTCTGGTATATGAAAAACATGTTTTTCAATGGCAAAAATCAATGAATATTGTAAATGCACAAACAGTAATATCTCCACATTGCACGGTGCAATTCTGAAATTTTTAGCTTTTTCCTGTTAATCCTAGCATGATAAAGAAGATTCAAAGAGAGTGAGATGCCAGCTCCTTTCATTCAGTCAGTAGCTTCAAACATTTCTGGTATATGAAAAACATGTTTTTCAATGGCAAAAATCAATGAATATTGTAAATGCACAAACAGTAATATCTCCACATTGCACGGTGCAATTCTGAAATTTTTTGCTTTTTCCTGCTAATCCTAGCATGATAAAGAAGATTCAAAGAGAGTGAGATGCCAGCTCCTTTCATTCAGTCAGTAGCTTCAAACATTTCTGGTATATGAAAAACATGTTTTTCAATGGCAAAAATCAATGAATATTGTAAATGCACAAACAGTAATATCTCCACATTGCACGGTGCAATTCTGAAATTTTTTGCTTTTTCCTGTTAATCCTAGCATGATAAAGAAGATTCAAAGAGAGTGAGATGCCAGCTCCTTTCATTCAGTCAGTAGCTTCAAACATTTCTGGTATATGAAAAACATGTTTTTCAATGGCAAAAATCAATGAATATTGTAAATGCACAAACAGTAATATCTCCACATTGCAAGGTGCAATTCTGAAATTTTTAGCTTTTTCCTGTTAATCCTAGCATGATAAAGAAGATTCAAAGAGAGTGAGATGCCAGCTCCTTTCATTCAGTCAGTAGCTTCAAACATTTCTGGACGTTTTTCAATGGCAAAAATCAATGAATATTGTAAATGCACAAACAGTAATATCTCCACATTGCACGGTGCAATTCTGAAATTTTTAGCTTTTTCCTGTTAATCCTAGCATGATAAAGAAGATTCAAAGAGAGTGAGATGCCAGCTCCTTTCATTCAGTCAGTAGCTTCAAACATTTCTGGTATATGAAAAACATGTTTTTCAATGGCAAAAATCAATGAATATTGTAAATGCACAAACAGTAATATCTCCACATTGCACGGTGCAATTCTGAAATTTTTTGCTTTTTC
Source organism: Phyllobates terribilis (assembly GCF_046119375.1). Classification (NCBI taxonomy): domain Eukaryota; kingdom Metazoa; phylum Chordata; class Amphibia; order Anura; family Dendrobatidae; genus Phyllobates; species Phyllobates terribilis. The sequence continues at coordinate 51,388 of NW_027367292.1, read as the reverse complement.
CTGTTAATCCTAGCATGATAAAGAAGATTCAAAGAGAGTGAGATGCCAGCTCCTTTCATTCAGTCAGTAGCTTCAAACATTTCTGGTATATGAAAAACATGTTTTTCAATGGCAAAAATCAATGAATATTGTAAATGCACAAACAGTAATATCTCCACATTGCAAGGTGCAATTCTGAAATTTTTAGCTTTTTCCTGTTAATCCTAGCATGATAAAGAAGATTCAAAGAGGGTGAGATGCCAGCTCCTTTCATTCAGTCAGTAGCTTCAAACATTTCTGGTATATGAAAAACATGTTTTTCAATGGCAAAAATCAATGAATATTGTAAATGCACAAACAGTAATATCTCCACATTGCAAGGTGCAATTCTGAAATTTTTAGCTTTTTCCTGTTAATCCTAGCATGATAAAGAAGATTCAAAGAGAGTGAGATGCCAGCTCCTTTCATTCAGTCAGTAGCTTCAAACATTTCTGGTATATGAAAAACATGTTTTTCAATGGCAAAAATCAATGAATATTGTAAATGCACAAACAGTAATATCTCCACATTGCACGGTGCAATTCTGAAATTTTTAGCTTTTTCCTGTTAATCCTAGCATGATAAAGAAGATTCAAAGAGAGTGAGATGCCAGCTCCTTTCATTCAGTCAGTAGCTTCAAACATTTCTGGTATATGAAAAACATGTTTTTCAATGGCAAAAATCAATGAATATTGTAAATGCACAAACAGTAATATCTCCACATTGCACGGTGCAATTCTGAAATTTTTTGCTTTTTCCTGCTAATCCTAGCATGATAAAGAAGATTCAAAGAGAGTGAGATGCCAGCTCCTTTCATTCAGTCAGTAGCTTCAAACATTTCTGGTATATGAAAAACATGTTTTTCAATGGCAAAAATCAATGAATATTGTAAATGCACAAACAGTAATATCTCCACATTGCACGGTGCAATTCTGAAATTTTTTGCTTTTTCCTGTTAATCCTAGCATGATAAAGAAGATTCAAAGAGCGTGAGATGCCAGCTCCTTTCATTCAGTCAGTAGCTTCAAACATTTCTGGTATATGAAAAACATGTTTTTCAATGGCAAAAATCAATGAATATTGTAAATGCACAAACAGTAATATCTCCACATTGCAAGGTGCAATTCTGAAATTTTTAGCTTTTTCCTGTTAATCCTAGCATGATAAAGAAGATTCAAAGAGAGTGAGATGCCAGCTCCTTTCATTCAGTCAGTAGCTTCAAACATTTCTGGACGTTTTTCAATGGCAAAAATCAATGAATATTGTAAATGCACAAACAGTAATATCTCCACATTGCACGGTGCAATTCTGAAATTTTTAGCTTTTTCCAGTTAATCCTAGCATGATAAAGAAGATTCAAAGAGAGTGAGATGCCAGCTCCTTTCATTCAGTCAGTAGCTTCAAACATTTCTGGTATATGAAAAACATGTTTTTCAATGGCAAAAATCAATGAATATTGTAAATGCACAAACAGTAATATCTCCACATTGCACGGTGCAATTCTGAAATTTTTTGCTTTTTCCTGTTAATCCTAGCATGATAAAGAAGATTCAAAGAGAGTGAGATGCCAGCTCCTTTCATTCAGTCAGTAGCTTCAAACATTTCTGGTATATGAAAAACATGTTTTTCAATGGCAAAAATCAATGAATATTGTAAATGCACAAACAGTAATATCTCCACATTGCACGGTGCAATTCTGAAATTTTTTGCTTTTTCCTGCTAATCCTAGCATGATAAAGAAGATTCAAAGAGAGTGAGATGCCAGCTCCTTTCATTCAGTCAGTAGCTTCAAACATTTCTGGTATATGAAAAACATGTTTTTCAATGGCAAAAATCAATGAATATTGTAAATGCACAAACAGTAATATCTCCACATTGCACGGTGCAATTCTGAAATTTTTTGCTTTTTCCTGTTAATCCTAGCATGATAAAGAAGATTCAAAGAGAGTGAGATGCCAGCTCCTTTCATTCAGTCAGTAGCTTCAAACATTTCTGGACGTTTTTCAATGGCAAAAATCAATGAATATTGTAAATGCACAAACAGTAATATCTCCACATTGCACGGTGCAATTCTGAAATTTTTTGCTTTTTCCTGTTAATCCTAGCATGATAAAGAAGATTCAAAGAGAGTGAGATGCCAGCTCCTTTCATTCAGTCAGTAGCTTCAAACATTTCTGGTATATGAAAAACATGTTTTTCAATGGCAAAAATCAATGAATATTGTAAATGCACAAACAGTAATATCTCCACATTGCACGGTGCAATTCTGAAATTTTTAGCTTTTTCCTGCTAATCCTAGCATGATAAAGAAGATTCAAAGAGAGTGAGATGCCAGCTCCTTTCATTCAGTCAGTAGCTTCAAACATTTCTGGTATATGAAAAACATGTTTTTCAATGGCAAAAATCAATGAATATTGTAAATGCACAAACAGTAATATCTCCACATTGCACGGTGCAATTCTGAAATTTTTAGCTTTTTCCTGTTAATCCTAGCATGATAAAGAAGATTCAAAGAGAGTGAGATGCCAGCTCCTTTCATTCAGTCAGTAGCTTCAAACATTTCTGGACGTTTTTCAAAGGCAAAAATCAATGAATATTGTAAATGCACAAACAGTAATATCTCCACATTGCACGGTGCAATTCTGAAATTTTTTGCTTTTTCCTGCTAATCCTAGCATGATAAAGAAGATTCAAAGAGAGTGAGAAGCCAGCTCCTTTCATTCAGTCAGTAGCTTCAAACATTTCTGGTATATGAAAAACATGTTTTTCAATGGCAAAAATCAATGAATATTGTAAATGCACAAACAGTAATATCTCCACATTGCACGGTGCAATTCTGAAATTTTTTGCTTTTTCCTGCTAATCCTAGCATGATAAAGAAGATTCAAAGAGAGTGAGATGCCAGCTCCTTTCATTCAGTCAGTAGCTTCAAACATTTCTGGTATATGAAAAACATGTTTTTCAATGGCAAAAATCAATGAATATTGTAAATGCACAAACAGTAATATCTCCACATTGCACGGTGCAATTCTGAAATTTTTTGCTTTTTCCTTCTAATCCTAGCATGATAAAGAAGATTCAAAGAGAGTGAGATGCCAGCTCCTTTCATTCAGTCAGTAGCTTCAAACATTTCTGGACGTTTTTCAATGGCAAAAATCAATGAATATTGTAAATGCACAAACAGTAATATCTCCACATTGCACGGTGCAATTCTGAAATTTTTTGCTTTTTCCTGCTAATCCTAGCATGATAAAGAAGATTCAAAGAGAGTGAGATGCCAGCTCCTTTCATTCAGTCAGTAGCTTCAAACATTTCTGGTATATGAAAAACATGTTTTTCAATGGCAAAAATCAATGAATATTGTAAATGCACAAACAGTAATATCTCCACATTGCACGGTGCAATTCTGAAATTTTTAGCTTTTTCCTGTTAATCCTAGCATGATAAAGAAGATTCAAAGAGAGTGAGATGCCAGCTCCTTTCATTCAGTCAGTAGCTTCAAACATTTCTGGTATATGAAAAACATGTTTTTCAATGGCAAAAATCAATGAATATTGTAAATGCACAAACAGTAATATCTCCACATTGCACGGTGCAATTCTGAAATTTTTAGCTTTTTCCTGTTAATCCTAGCATGATAAAGAAGATTCAAAGAGAGTGAGATGCCAGCTCCTTTCATTCAGTCAGTAGCTTCAAACATTTCTGGTATATGAAAAACATGTTTTTCAATGGCAAAAATCAATGAATATTGTAAATGCACAAACAGTAATATCTCCACATTGCACGGTGCAATTCTGAAATTTTTTGCTTTTTCCTGCTAATCCTAGCATGATAAAGAAGATTCAAAGAGAGTGAGATGCCAGCTCCTTTCATTCAGTCAGTAGCTTCAAACATTTCTGGTATATGAAAAACATGTTTTTCAATGGCAAAAATCAATGAATATTGTAAATGCACAAACAGTAATATCTCCACATTGCACGGTGCAATTCTGAAATTTTTTGCTTTTTCCTGCTAATCCTAGCATGATAAAGAAGATTCAAAGAGAGTGAGATGCCAGCTCCTTTCATTCAGTCAGTAGCTTCAAACATTTCTGGTATATGAAAAACATGTTTTTCAATGGCAAAAATCAATGAATATTGTAAATGCACAAACAGTAATATCTCCACATTGCACGGTGCAATTCTGAAATTTTTTGCTTTTTCCTGTTAATCCTAGCATGATAAAGAAGATTCAAAGAGAGTGAGATGCCAGCTCCTTTCATTCAGTCAGTAGCTTCAAACATTTCTGGTATATGAAAAACATGTTTTTCAATGGCAAAAATCAATGAATATTGTAAATGCACAAACAGCAATATCTCCACATTGCACGGTGCAATTCTGAAATTTTTTGCTTTTTCCTGCTAATCCTAGCATGATAAAGAAGATTCAAAGAGAGTGAGATGCCAGCTCCTTTCATTCAGTCAGTAGCTTCAAACATTTCTGGTATATGAAAAACATGTTTTTCAATGGCAAAAATCAATGAATATTGTAAATGCACAAACAGTAATATCTCCACATTGCACGGTGCAATTCTGAAATTTTTAGCTTTTTCCTGTTAATCCTAGCATGATAAAGAAGATTCAAAGAGAGTGAGATGCCAGCTCCTTTCATTCAGTCAGTAGCTTCAAACATTTCTGGTATATGAAAAACATGTTTTTCAATGGCAAAAATCAATGAATATTGTAAATGCACAAACAGTAATATCTCCACATTGCACGGTGCAATTCTGAAATTTTTTGCTTTTTCCTGCTAATCCTAGCATGATAAAGAAGATTCAAAGAGAGTGAGATGCCAGCTCCTTTCATTCAGTCAGTAGCTTCAAACATTTCTGGTATATGAAAAACATGTTTTTCAATGGCAAAAATCAATGAATATTGTAAATGCACAAACAGTAATATCTCCACATTGCACGGTGCAATTCTGAAATTTTTAGCTTTTTCCTGTTAATCCTAGCATGATAAAGAAGATTCAAAGAGAGTGAGATGCCAGCTCCTTTCATTCAGTCAGTAGCTTCAAACATTTCTGGTATATGAAAAACATGTTTTTCAATGGCAAAAATCAATGAATATTGTAAATGCACAAACAGTAATATCTCCACATTGCACGGTGCAATTCTGAAATTTTTTGCTTTTTCCTGCTAATCCTAGCATGATAAAGAAGATTCAAAGAGAGTGAGATGCCAGCTCCTTTCATTCAGTCAGTAGCTTCAAACATTTCTGGTATATGAAAAACATGTTTTTCAATGGCAAAAATCAATGAATATTGTAAATGCACAAACAGTAATATCTCCACATTGCAAGGTGCAATTCTGAAATTTTTAGCTTTTTCCTGTTAATCCTAGCATGATAAAGAAGATTCAAAGAGAGTGAGATGCCAGCTCCTTTCATTCAGTCAGTAGCTTCAAACATTTCTGGACGTTTTTCAATGGCAAAAATCAATGAATATTGTAAATGCACAAACAGTAATATCTCCACATTGCAAGGTGCAATTCTGAAATTTTTTGCTTTTTCCTGCTAATCCTAGCATGATAAAGAAGATTCAAAGAGAGTGAGATGCCAGCTCCTTTCATTCAGTCAGTAGCTTCAAACATTTCTGGTATATGAAAAACATGTTTTTCAATGGCAAAAATCAATGAATATTGTAAATGCACAAACAGTAATATCTCCACATTGCAAGGTGCAATTCTGAAATTTTTAGCTTTTTCCTGTTAATCCTAGCATGATAAAGAAGATTCAAAGAGAGTGAGATGCCAGCTCCTTTCATTCAGTCAGTAGCTTCAAACATTTCTGGACGTTTTTCAATGGCAAAAATCAATGAATATTGTAAATGCACAAACAGTAATATCTCCACATTGCACGGTGCAATTCTGAAATTTTTTGCTTTTTCCTGCTAATCCTAGCATGATAAAGAAGATTCAAAGAGAGTGAGATGCCAGCTCCTTTCATTCAGTCAGTAGCTTCAAACATTTCTGGTATATGAAAAACATGTTTTTCAATGGCAAAAATCAATGAATATTGTAAATGCACAAACAGTAATATCTCCACATTGCAAGGTGCAATTCTGAAATTTTTTGCTTTTTCCTGCTAATCCTAGCATGATAAAGAAGATTCAAAGAGAGTGAGATGCCAGCTCCTTTCATTCAGTCAGTAGCTTCAAACATTTCTGGTATATGAAAAACATGTTTTTCAATGGCAAAAATCAATGAATATTGTAAATGCACAAACAGTAATATCTCCACATTGCACGGTGCAATTCTGAAATTTTTAGCTTTTTCCTGCTAATCCTAGCATGATAAAGAAGATTCAAAGAGAGTGAGATGCCAGCTCCTTTCATTCAGTCAGTAGCTTCAAACATTTCTGGTATATGAAAAACATGTTTTTCAATGACAAAAATCAATGAATATTGTAAATGCACAAACAGTAATATCTCCACATTGCAAGGTGCAATTCTGAAATTTTTAGCTTTTTCCTGTTAATCCTAGCATGATAAAGAAGATTCAAAGAGAGTGAGATGCCAGCTCCTTTCATTCAGTCAGTAGCTTCAAACATTTCTGGTATATGAAAAACATGTTTTTCAATGGTAAAAATCAATGAATATTGTAAATGCACAAACAGTAATATCTCCACATTGCACGGTGCAATTCTGAAATTTTTAGCTTTTTCCTGCTAATCCTAGCATGATAAAGAAGATTCAAAGAGAGTGAGATGCCAGCTCCTTTCATTCAGTCAGTAGCTTCAAACATTTCTGGTATATGAAAAACATGTTTTTCAATGGCAAAAATCAATGAATATTGTAAATGCACAAACAGTAATATCTCCACATTGCACGGTGCAATTCTGAAATTTTTTGCTTTTTCCTGCTAATCCTAGCATGATAAAGAAGATTCAAAGAGAGTGAGATGCCAGCTCCTTTCATTCAGTCAGTAGCTTCAAACATTTCTGGACGTTTTTCAATGGCAAAAATCAATGAATATTGTAAATGCACAAACAGTAATATCTCCACATTGCACGGTGCAATTCTGAAATTTTTTGCTTTTTCCTGCTAATCCTAGCATGATAAAGAAGATTCAAAGAGAGTGAGATGCCAGCTCCTTTCATTCAGTCAGTAGCTTCAAACATTTCTGGTATATGAAAAACATGTTTTTCAATGGCAAAAATCAATGAATATTGTAAATGCACAAACAGTAATATCTCCACATTGCACGGTGCAATTCTGAAATTTTTTGCTTTTTCCTGTTAATCCTAGCATGATAAAGAAGATTCAAAGAGAGTGAGATGCCAGCTCCTTTCATTCAGTCAGTAGCTTCAAACATTTCTGGTATATGAAAAACATGTTTTTCAATGGCAAAAATCAATGAATATTGTAAATGCACAAACAGTAATATCTCCACATTGCACGGTGCAATTCTGAAATTTTTAGCTTTTTCCTGTTAATCCTAGCATGATAAAGAAGATTCAAAGAGAGTGAGATGCCAGCTCCTTTCATTCAGTCAGTAGCTTCAAACATTTCTGGTATATGAAAAACATGTTTTTCAATGGCAAAAATCAATGAATATTGTAAATGCACAAACAGTAATATCTCCACATTGCAAGGTGCAATTCTGAAATTTTTTGCTTTTTCCTGTTAATCCTAGCATGATAAAGAAGATTCAAAGAGAGTGAGATGCCAGCTCCTTTCATTCAGTCAGTAGCTTCAAACATTTCTGGACGTTTTTCAATGGCAAAAATCAATGAATATTGTAAATGCACAAACAGTAATATCTCCACATTGCAAGGTGCAATTCTGAAATTTTTTGCTTTTTCCTGCTAATCCTAGCATGATAAAGAAGATTCAAAGAGAGTGAGATGCCAGCTCCTTTCATTCAGTCAGTAGCTTCAAACATTTCTGGTATATGAAAAACATGTTTTTCAATGGCAAAAATCAATGAATATTGTAAATGCACAAACAGTAATATCTCCACATTGCACGGTGCAATTCTGAAATTTTTAGCTTTTTCCTGTTAATCCTAGCATGATAAAGAAGATTCAAAGAGAGTGAGATGCCAGCTCCTTTCATTCAGTCAGTAGCTTCAAACATTTCTGGTATATGAAAAACATGTTTTTCAATGGCAAAAATCAATGAATATTGTAAATGCACAAACAGTAATATCTCCACATTGCACGGTGCAATTCTGAAATTTTTAGCTTTTTCCTGTTAATCCTAGCATGATAAAGAAGATTCAAAGAGAGTGAGATGCCAGCTCCTTTCATTCAGTCAGTAGCTTCAAACATTTCTGGTATATGAAAAACATGTTTTTCAATGGCAAAAATCAATGAATATTGTAAATGCACAAACAGTAATATCTCCACATTGCACGGTGCAATTCTGAAATTTTTAGCTTTTTCCTGCTAATCCTAGCATGATAAAGAAGATTCAAAGAGAGTGAGATGCCAGCTCCTTTCATTCAGTCAGTAGCTTCAAACATTTCTGGTATATGAAAAACATGTTTTTCAATGGCAAAAATCAATGAATATTGTAAATGCACAAACAGTAATATCTCCACATTGCAAGGTGCAATTCTGAAATTTTTTGCTTTTTCCTGCTAATCCTAGCATGATAAAGAAGATTCAAAGAGAGTGAGATGCCAGCTCCTTTCATTCAGTCAGTAGCTTCAAACATTTCTGGTATATGAAAAACATGTTTTTCAATGGCAAAAATCAATGAATATTGTAAATGCACAAACAGTAATATCTCCACATTGCAAGGTGCAATTCTGAAATTTTTAGCTTTTTCCTGTTAATCCTAGCATGATAAAGAAGATTCAAAGAGAGTGAGATGCCAGCTCCTTTCATTCAGTCAGTAGCTTCAAACATTTCTGGACGTTTTTCAATGGCAAAAATCAATGAATATTGTAAATGCACAAACAGTAATATCTCCACATTGCACGGTGCAATTCTGAAATTTTTAGCTTTTTCCTGTTAATCCTAGCATGATAAAGAAGATTCAAAGAGAGTGAGATGCCAGCTCCTTTCATTCAGTCAGTAGCTTCAAACATTTCTGGTATATGAAAAACATGTTTTTCAATGGCAAAAATCAATGAATATTGTAAATGCACAAACAGTAATATCTCCACATTGCACGGTGCAATTCTGAAATTTTTAGCTTTTTCCTGTTAATCCTAGCATGATAAAGAAGATTCAAAGAGAGTGAGATGCCAGCTCCTTTCATTCAGTCAGTAGCTTCAAACATTTCTGGTATATGAAAAACATGTTTTTCAATGGCAAAAATCAATGAATATTGTAAATGCACAAACAGTAATATCTCCACATTGCACGGTGCAATTCTGAAATTTTTTGCTTTCTCCTGCTAATCCTAGCATGATAAAGAAGATTCAAAGAGAGTGAGATGCCAGCTCCTTTCATTCAGTCAGTAGCTTCAAACATTTCTGGTATATGAAAAACATGTTTTTCAATGGCAAAAATCAATGAATATTGTAAATGCACAAACAGTAATATCTCCACATTGCACGGTGCAATTCTGAAATTTTTAGCTTTTTCCTGTTAATCCTAGCATGATAAAGAAGATTCAAAGAGAGTGAGATGCCAGCTCCTTTCATTCAGTCAGTAGCTTCAAACATTTCTGGTATATGAAAAACATGTTTTTCAATGGCAAAAATCAATGAATATTGTAAATGCACAAACAGTAATATCTCCACATTGCACGGTGCAATTCTGAAATTTTTTGCTTTTTCCTGCTAATCCTAGCATGATAAAGAAGATTCAAAGAGAGTGAGATGCCAGCTCCTTTCATTCAGTCAGTAGCTTCAAACATTTCTGGTATATGAAAAACATGTTTTTCAATGGCAAAAATCAATGAATATTGTAAATGCACAAACAGTAATATCTCCACATTGCAAGGTGCAATTCTGAAATTTTTAGCTTTTTCCTGTTAATCCTAGCATGATAAAGAAGATTCAAAGAGAGTAAGATGCCAGCTCCTTTCATTCAGTCAGTAGCTTCAAACATTTCTGGTATATGAAAAACATGTTTTTCAATGGCAAAAATCAATGAATATTGTAAATGCACAAACAGTAATATCTCCACATTGCACGGTGCAATTCTGAAATTTTTAGCTTTTTCCTGTTAATCCTAGCATGATAAAGAAGATTCAAAGAGAGTGAGATGCCAGCTCCTTTCATTCAGTCAGTAGCTTCAAACATTTCTGGTATATGAAAAACATGTTTTTCAATGGCAAAAATCAATGAATATTGTAAATGCACAAACAGTAATATCTCCACATTGCAAGGTGCAATTCTGAAATTTTTAGCTTTTTCCTGTTAATCCTAGCATGATAAAGAAGATTCAAAGAGAGTGAGATGCCAGCTCCTTTCATTCAGTCAGTAGCTTCAAACATTTCTGGACGTTTTTCAATGGCAAAAATCAATGAATATTGTAAATGCACAAACAGTAATATCTCCACATTGCACGGTGCAATTCTGAAATTTTTAGCTTTTTCCTGTTAATCCTAGCATGATAAAGAAGATTCAAAGAGAGTGAGATGCCAGCTCCTTTCATTCAGTCAGTAGCTTCAAACATTTCTGGTATATGAAAAACATGTTTTTCAATGGCAAAAATCAATGAATATTGTAAATGCACAAACAGTAATATCTCCACATTGCACGGTGCAATTCTGAAATTTTTTGCTTTTTCCTGCTAATCCTAGCATGATAAAGAAGATTCAAAGAGAGTGAGATGCCAGCTCCTTTCATTCAGTCAGTAGCTTCAAACATTTCTGGTATATGAAAAACATGTTTTTCAATGGCAAAAATCAATGAATATTGTAAATGCACAAACAGTAATATCTCCACATTGCAAGGTGCAATTCTGAAATTTTTTGCTTTTTCCTGCTAATCCTAGCATGATAAAGAAGATTCAAAGAGAGTGAGATGCCAGCTCCTTTCATTCAGTCAGTAGCTTCAAACATTTCTGGTATATGAAAAACATGTTTTTCAATGGCAAAAATCAATGAATATTGTAAATGCACAAACAGTAATATCTCCACATTGCACGGTGCAATTCTGAAATTTTTAGCTTTTTCCTGCTAATCCTAGCATGATAAAGAAGATTCAAAGAGAGTGAGATGCCAGCTCCTTTCATTCAGTCAGTAGCTTCAAACATTTCTGGTATATGAAAAACATGTTTTTCAATGGCAAAAATCAATGAATATTGTAAATGCACAAACAGTAATATCTCCACATTGCAAGGTGCAATTCTGAAATTTTTAGCTTTTTCCTGTTAATCCTAGCATGATAAAGAAGATTCAAAGAGAGTGAGATGCCAGCTCCTTTCATTCAGTCAGTAGCTTCAAACATTTCTGGTATATGAAAAACATGTTTTTCAATGGCAAAAATCAATGAATATTGTAAATGCACAAACAGTAATATCTCCACATTGCACGGTGCAATTCTGAAATTTTTAGCTTTTTCCTGCTAATCCTAGCATGATAAAGAAGATTCAAAGAGAGTGAGATGCCAGCTCCTTTCATTCAGTCAGTAGCTTCAAACATTTCTGGTATATGAAAAACATGTTTTTCAATGGCAAAAATCAATGAATATTGTAAATGCACAAACAGTAATATCTCCACATTGCACGGTGCAATTGTGAAATTTTTTGCTTTTTCCTGCTAATCCTAGCATGATAAAGAAGATTCAAAGAGAGTGAGATGCCAGCTCCTTTCATTCAGTCAGTAGCTTCAAACATTTCTGGACGTTTTTCAATGGCAAAAATCAATGAATATTGTAAATGCACAAACAGTAATATCTCCACATTGCAAGGTGCAATTCTGAAATTTTTTGCTTTTTCCTGCTAATCCTAGCATGATAAAGAAGATTCAAAGAGAGTGAGATGCCAGCTCCTTTCATTCAGTCAGTAGCTTCAAACATTTCTGGTATATGAAAAACATGTTTTTCAATGGCAAAAATCAATGAATATTGTAAATGCACAAACAGTAATATCTCCACATTGCACGGTGCAATTCTGAAATTTTTAGCTTTTTCCTGTTAATCCTAGCATGATAAAGAAGATTCAAAGAGAGTGAGATGCCAGCTCCTTTCATTCAGTCAGTAGCTTCAAACATTTCTGGTATATGAAAAACATGTTTTTCAATGGCAAAAATCAATGAATATTGTAAATGCACAAACAGTAATATCTCCACATTGCACGGTGCAATTCTGAAATTTTTAGCTTTTTCCTGTTAATCCTAGCATGATAAAGAAGATTCAAAGAGAGTGAGATGCCAGCTCCTTTCATTCAGTCAGTAGCTTCAAACATTTCTGGTATATGAAAAACATGTTTTTCAATGGCAAAAATCAATGAATATTGTAAATGCACAAACAGTAATATCTCCACATTGCAAGGTGCAATTCTGAAATTTTTTGCTTTTTCCTGTTAATCCTAGCATGATAAAGAAGATTCAAAGAGAGTGAGATGCCAGCTCCTTTCATTCAGTCAGTAGCTTCAAACATTTCTGGACGTTTTTCAATGGCAAAAATCAATGAATATTGTAAATGCACAAACAGTAATATCTCCACATTGCAAGGTGCAATTCTGAAATTTTTTGCTTTTTCCTGCTAATCCTAGCATGATAAAGAAGATTCAAAGAGAGTGAGATGCCAGCTCCTTTCATTCAGTCAGTAGCTTCAAACATTTCTGGTATATGAAAAACATGTTTTTCAATGGCAAAAATCAATGAATATTGTAAATGCACAAACAGTAATATCTCCACATTGCACGGTGCAATTCTGAAATTTTTAGCTTTTTCCTGTTAATCCTAGCATGATAAAGAAGATTCAAAGAGAGTGAGATGCCAGCTCCTTTCATTCAGTCAGTAGCTTCAAACATTTCTGGTATATGAAAAACATGTTTTTCAATGGCAAAAATCAATGAATAATGTAAATGCACAAACAGTAATATCTCCACATTGCACGGTGCAATTCTGAAATTTTTTGCTTTTTCCTGCTAATCCTAGCATGATAAAGAAGATTCAAAGAGAGTGAGATGCCAGCTCCTTTCATTCAGTCAGTAGCTTCAAACATTTCTGGTATATGAAAAACATGTTTTTCAATGGCAAAAATCAATGAATATTGTAAATGCACAAACAGTAATATCTCCACATTGCACGGTGCAATTCTGAAATTTTTAGCTTTTTCCTGTTAATCCTAGCATGATAAAGAAGATTCAAAGAGAGTGAGATGCCAGCTCCTTTCATTCAGTCAGTAGCTTCAAACATTTCTGGTATATGAAAAACATGTTTTTCAATGGCAAAAATCAATGAATATTGTAAATGCACAAACAGTAATATCTCCACATTGCACGGTGCAATTCTGAAATTTTTAGCTTTTTCCTGCTAATCCTAGCATGATAAAGAAGATTCAAAGAGAGTGAGATGCCAGCTCCTTTCATTCAGTCAGTAGCTTCAAACATTTCTGGTATATGAAAAACATGTTTTTCAATGGCAAAAATCAATGAATATTGTAAATGCACAAACAGTAATATCTCCACATTGCACGGTGCAATTCTGAAATTTTTTGCTTTTTCCTGCTAATCCTAGCATGATAAAGAAGATTCAAAGAGAGTGAGATGCCAGCTCCTTTCATTCAGTCAGTAGCTTCAAACATTTCTGGTATATGAAAAACATGTTTTTCAATGGCAAAAATCAATGAATATTGTAAATGCACAAACAGTAATATCTCCACATTGCAAGGTGCAATTCTGAAATTTTTAGCTTTTTCCTGTTAATCCTAGCATGATAAAGAAGATTCAAAGAGAGTGAGATGCCAGCTCCTTTCATTCAGTCAGTAGCTTCAAACATTTCTGGACGTTTTTCAATGGCAAAAATCAATGAATATTGTAAATGCACAAACAGTAATATCTCCACATTGCACGGTGCAATTCTGAAATTTTTAGCTTTTTCCTGTTAATCCTAGCATGATAAAGAAGATTCAAAGAGAGTGAGATGCCAGCTCCTTTCATTCAGTCAGTAGCTTCAAACATTTCTGGTATATGAAAAACATGTTTTTCAATGGCAAAAATCAATGAATATTGTAAATGCACAAACAGTAATATCTCCACATTGCACGGTGCAATTCTGAAATTTTTAGCTTTTTCCTGTTAATCCTAGCATGATAAAGAAGATTCAAAGAGAGTGAGATGCCAGCTCCTTTCATTCAGTCAGTAGCTTCAAACATTTCTGGTATATGAAAAACATGTTTTTCAATGGCAAAAATCAATGAATATTGTAAATGCACAAACAGTAATATCTCCACATTGCACGGTGCAATTCTGAAATTTTTTGCTTTTTCCTGCTAATCCTAGCATGATAAAGAAGATTCAAAGAGAGTGAGATGCCAGCTCCTTTCATTCAGTCAGTAGCTTCAAACATTTCTGGTATATGAAAAACATGTTTTTCAATGGCAAAAATCAATGAATATTGTAAATGCACAAACAGTAATATCTCCACATTGCACGGTGCAATTCTGAAATTTTTAGCTTTTTCCTGTTAATCCTAGCATGATAAAGAAGATTCAAAGAGAGTGAGATGCCAGCTCCTTTCATTCAGTCAGTAGCTTCAAACATTTCTGGTATATGAAAAACATGTTTTTCAATGGCAAAAATCAATGAATATTGTAAATGCACAAACAGTAATATCTCCACATTGCACGGTGCAATTCTGAAATTTTTTGCTTTTTCCTGCTAATCCTAGCATGATAAAGAAGATTCAAAGAGAGTGAGATGCCAGCTCCTTTCATTCAGTCAGTAGCTTCAAACATTTCTGGTATATGAAAAACATGTTTTTCAATGGCAAAAATCAATGAATATTGTAAATGCACAAACAGTAATATCTCCACATTGCAAGGTGCAATTCTGAAATTTTTAGCTTTTTCCTGTTAATCCTAGCATGATAAAGAAGATTCAAAGAGAGTGAGATGCCAGCTCCTTTCATTCAGTCAGTAGCTTCAAACATTTCTGGTATATGAAAAACATGTTTTTCAATGGCAAAAATCAATGAATATTGTAAATGCACAAACAGTAATATCTCCACATTGCACGGTGCAATTCTGAAATTTTTTGCTTTTTCCTGCTAATCCTAGCATGATAAAGAAGATTCAAAGAGAGTGAGATGCCAGCTCCTTTCATTCAGTCAGTAGCTTCAAACATTTCTGGTATATGAAAAACATGTTTTTCAATGGCAAAAATCAATGAATATTGTAAATGCACAAACAGTAATATCTCCACATTGCAAGGTGCAATTCTGAAATTTTTAGCTTTTTCCTGTTAATCCTAGCATGATAAAGAAGATTCAAAGAGAGTGAGATGCCAGCTCCTTTCATTCAGTCAGTAGCTTCAAACATTTCTGGACGTTTTTCAATGGCAAAAATCAATGAATATTGTAAATGCACAAATAGTAATATCTCCACATTGCACGGTGCAATTCTGAAATTTTTTGCTTTTTCCTGCTAATCCTAGCATGATAAAGAAGATTCAAAGAGAGTGAGATGCCAGCTCCTTTCATTCAGTCAGTAGCTTCAAACATTTCTGGACGTTTTTCAATGGCAAAAATCAATGAATATTGTAAATGCACAAACAGTAATATCTCCACATTGCACGGTGCAATTCTGAAATTTTTTGCTTTTTCCTGCTAATCCTAGCATGATAAAGAAGATTCAAAGAGAGTGAGATGCCAGCTCCTTTCATTCAGTCAGTAGCTTCAAACATTTCTGGTATATGAAAAACATGTTTTTCAATGGCAAAAATCAATGAATATTGTAAATGCACAAACAGTAATATCTCCACATTGCACGGTGCAATTCTGAAATTTTTAGCTTTTTCCTGTTAATCCTAGCATGATAAAGAAGATTCAAAGAGAGTGAGATGCCAGCTCCTTTCATTCAGTCAGTAGCTTCAAACATTTCTGGTATATGAAAAACATGTTTTTCAATGGCAAAAATCAATGAATATTGTAAATGCACAAACAGTAATATCTCCACATTGCAAGGTGCAATTCTGAAATTTTTTGCTTTTTCCTGTTAATCCTAGCATGATAAAGAAGATTCAAAGAGAGTGAGATGCCAGCTCCTTTCATTCAGTCAGTAGCTTCAAACATTTCTGGACGTTTTTCAATGGCAAAAATCAATGAATATTGTAAATGCACAAACAATAATATCTCCACATTGCAAGGTGCAATTCTGAAATTTTTTGCTTTTTCCTGCTAATCCTAGCATGATAAAGAAGATTCAAAGAGAGTGAGATGCCAGCTCCTTTCATTCAGTCAGTAGCTTCAAACATTTCTGGACGTTTTTCAATGGCAAAAATCAATGAATATTGTAAATGCACAAACAGTAATATCTCCACATTGCACGGTGCAATTCTGAAATTTTTAGCTTTTTCCTGCTAATCCTAGCATGATAAAGAAGATTCAAAGAGAGTGAGATGCCAGCTCCTTTCATTCAGTCAGTAGCTTCAAACATTTCTGGTATATGAAAAACATGTTTTTCAATGGCAAAAATCAATGAATATTGTAAATGCACAAACAGTAATATCTCCACATTGCAAGGTGCAATTCTGAAATTTTTTGCTTTTTCCTGCTAATCCTAGCATGATAAAGAAGATTCAAAGAGAGTGAGATGCCAGCTCCTTTCATTCAGTCAGTAGCTTCAAACATTTCTGGACGTTTTTCAATGGCAAAAATCAATGAATATTGTAAATGCACAAACAGTAATATCTCCACATTGCACGGTGCAATTCTGAAATTTTTAGCTTTTTCCTGTTAATCCTAGCATGATAAAGAAGATTCAAAGAGAGTGAGATGCCAGCTCCTTTCATTCAGTCAGTAGCTTCAAACATTTCTGGTATATGAAAAACATGTTTTTCAATGGCAAAAATCAATGAATATTGTAAATGCACAAACAGTAATATCTCCACATTGCACGGTGCAATTCTGAAATTTTTAGCTTTTTCCTGTTAATCCTAGCATGATAAAGAAGATTCAAAGAGAGTGAGATGCCAGCTCCTTTCATTCAGTCAGTAGCTTCAAACATTTCTGGACGTTTTTCAATGGCAAAAATCAATGAATATTGTAAATGCACAAACAATAATATCTCCACATTGCACGGTGCAATTCTGAAATTTTTTGCTTTTTCCTGTTAATCCTAGCATGATAAAGAAGATTCAAAGAGAGTGAGATGCCAGCTCCTTTCATTCAGTCAGTAGCTTCAAACATTTCTGGTATATGAAAAACATGTTTTTCAATGGCAAAAATCAATGAATATTGTAAATGCACAAACAGTAATATCTCCACATTGCAAGGTGCAATTCTGAAATTTTTTGCTTTTTCCTGCTAATCCTAGCATGATAAAGAAGATTCAAAGAGAGTGAGATGCCAGCTCCTTTCATTCAGTCAGTAGCTTCAAACATTTCTGGTATATGAAAAACATGTTTTTCAATGGCAAAAATCAATGAATATTGTAAATGCACAAACAGTAATATCTCCACATTGCACGGTGCAATTCTGAAATTTTTTGCTTTTTCCTGCTAATCCTAGCATGATAAAGAAGATTCAAAGAGAGTGAGATGCCAGCTCCTTTCATTCAGTCAGTAGCTTCAAACATTTCTGGTATATGAAAAACATGTTTTTCAATGGCAAAAATCAATGAATATTGTAAATGCACAAACAGTAATATCTCCACATTGCAAGGTGCAATTCTGAAATTTTTTGCTTTTTCCTGTTAATCCTAGCATGATAAAGAAGATTCAAAGAGAGTGAGATGCCCGCTCCTTTCATTCAGTCAGTAGCTTCAAACATTTCTGGACGTTTTTCAATGGCAAAAATCAATGAATATTGTAAATGCACAAACAGTAATATCTCCACATTGCAAGGTGCAATTCTGAAATTTTTAGCTTTTTCCTGTTAATCCTAGCATGATAAAGAAGATTCAAAGAGAGTGAGATGCCAGCTCCTTTCATTCAGTCAGTAGCTTCAAACATTTCTGGTATATGAAAAACATGTTTTTCAATGGCAAAAATCAATGAATATTGTAAATGCACAAACAGTAATATCTCCACATTGCAAGGTGCAATTCTGAAATTTTTAGCTTTTTCCTGCTAATCCTAGCATGATAAAGAAGATTCAAAGAGAGTGAGATGCCAGCTCCTTTCATTCAGTCAGTAGCTTCAAACATTTCTGGTATATGAAAAACATGTTTTTCAATGGCAAAAATCAATGAATATTGTAAATGCACAAACAGTAATATCTCCACATTGCACGGTGCAATTCTGAAATTTTTAGCTTTTTCCTGCTAATCCTAGCATGATAAAGAAGATTCAAAGAGAGTGAGATGCCAGCTCCTTTCATTCAGTCAGTAGCTTCAAACATTTCTGGTATATGAAAAACATGTTTTTCAATGGCAAAAATCAATGAATATTGTAAATGCACAAACAGTAATATCTCCACATTGCAAGGTGCAATTCTGAAATTTTTTGCTTTTTCCTGTTAATCCTAGCATGATAAAGAAGATTCAAAGAGAGTGAGGTGCCAGCTCCTTTCATTCAGTCAGTAGCTTCAAACATTTCTGGTATATGAAAAACATGTTTTTCAATGGCAAAAATCAATGAATATTGTAAATGCACAAACAGTAATATCTCCACATTGCAAGGTGCAATTCTGAAATTTTTAGCTTTTTCCTGCTAATCCTAGCATGATAAAGAAGATTCAAAGAGAGTGAGATGCCAGCTCCTTTCATTCAGTCAGTAGCTTCAAACATTTCTGGACGTTTTTCAATGGCAAAAATCAATGAATATTGTAAATGCACAAACAGTAATATCTCCACATTGCACGGTGCAATTCTGAAATTTTTAGCTTTTTCCTGCTAATCCTAGCATGATAAAGAAGATTCAAAGAGAGTGAGATGCCAGCTCCTTTCATTCAGTCAGTAGCTTCAAACATTTCTGGTATATGAAAAACATGTTTTTCAATGGCAAAAATCAATGAATATTGTAAATGCACAAACAGTAATATCTCCACATTGCACGGTGCAATTCTGAAATTTTTAGCTTTTTCCTGTTAATCCTAGCATGATAAAGAAGATTCAAAGAGAGTGAGATGCCAGCTCCTTTCATTCAGTCAGTAGCTTCAAACATTTCTGGTATATGAAAAACATGTTTTTCAATGGCAAAAATCAATGAATATTGTAAATGCACAAACAGTAATATCTCCACATTGCACGGTGCAATTCTGAAATTTTTAGCTTTTTCCTGTTAATCCTAGCATGATAAAGAAGATTCAAAGAGAGTGAGATGCCAGCTCCTTTCATTCAGTCAGTAGCTTCAAACATTTCTGGTATATGAAAAACATGTTTTTCAATGGCAAAAATCATTGAATATTGTAAATGCACAAACAGTAATATCTCCACATTGCACGGTGCAATTCTGAAATTTTTTGCTTTTTCCTGCTAATCCTAGCATGATAAAGAAGATTCAAAGAGAGTGAGATGCCAGCTCCTTTCATTCAGTCAGTAGCTTCAAACATTTCTGGACGTTTTTCAATGGCAAAAATCAATGAATATTGTAAATGCACAAACAGTAATATCTCCACATTGCAAGGTGCAATTCTGAAATTTTTTGCTTTTCCTGCTAATCCTAGCATGATAAAGAAGATTCAAAGAGAGTGAGATGCCAGCTCCTTTCATTCAGTCAGTAGCTTCAAACATTTCTGGTATATGAAAAACATGTTTTTCAATGGCAAAAATCAATGAATATTGTAAATGCACAAACAGTAATATCTCCACATTGCACGGTGCAATTCTGAAATTTTTAGCTTTTTCCTGTTAATCCTAGCATGATAAAGAAGATTCAAAGAGAGTGAGATGCCAGCTCCTTTCATTCAGTCAGTAGCTTCAAACATTTCTGGTATATGAAAAACATGTTTTTCAATGGCAAAAATCAATGAATATTGTAAATGCACAAACAGTAATATCTCCACATTGCAAGGTGCAATTCTGAAATTTTTAGCTTTTTCCTGCTAATCCTAGCATGATAAAGAAGATTCAAAGAGAGTGAGATGCCAGCTCCTTTCATTCAGTCAGTAGCTTCAAACATTTCTGGTATATGAAAAACATGTTTTTCAATGGCAAAAATCAATGAATATTGTAAATGCACAAACAGTAATATCTCCACATTGCACGGTGCAATTCTGAAATTTTTAGCTTTTTCCTGTTAATCCTAGCATGATAAAGAAGATTCAAAGAGAGTGAGATGCCAGCTCCTTTCATTCAGTCAGTAGCTTCAAACATTTCTGGTATATGAAAAACATGTTTTTCAATGGCAAAAATCAATGAATATTGTAAATGCACAAACAGTAATATCTCCACATTGCACGGTGCAATTCTGAAATTTTTTGCTTTTTCCTGCTAATCCTAGCATGATAAAGAAGATTCAAAGAGAGTGAGATGCCAGCTCCTTTCATTCAGTCTGTAGCTTCAAACATTTCTGGTATATGAAAAACATGTTTTTCAATGGCAAAAATCAATGAATATTGTAAATGCACAAACAGTAATATCTCCACATTGCAAGGTGCAATTCTGAAATTTTTAGCTTTTTCCTGTTAATCCTAGCATGATAAAGAAGATTCAAAGAGAGTGAGATGCCAGCTCCTTTCATTCAGTCAGTAGCTTCAAACATTTCTGGACGTTTTTCAATGGCAAAAATCAATGAATATTGTAAATGCACAAACAGTAATATCTCCACATTGCAAGGTGCAATTCTGAAATTTTTTGCTTTTTCCTGCTAATCCTAGCATGATAAAGAAGATTCAAAGAGAGTGAGATGCCAGCTCCTTTCATTCAGTCAGTAGCTTCAAACATTTCTGGTATATGAAAAACATGTTTTTCAATGGCAAAAATCAATGAATATTGTAAATGCACAAACAGTAATATCTCCACATTGCAACGTGCAATTCTGAAATTTTTAGCTTTTTCCTGCTAATCCTAGCATGATAAAGAAGATTCAAAGAGAGTGAGATGCCAGCTCCTTTCATACAGTCAGTAGCTTCAAACATTTCTGGTATATGAAAAACATGTTTTTCAATGGCAAAAATCAATGAATATTGTAAATGCACAAAGAGTAATATCTCCACATTGCACGGTGCAATTCTGAAATTTTTAGCTTTTTCCTGTTAATCCTAGCATGATAAAGAAGATTCAAAGAGAGTGAGATGCCAGCTCCTTTCATTCAGTCAGTAGCTTCAAACATTTCTGGTATATGAAAAACATGTTTTTCAATGGCAAAAATCAATGAATATTGTAAATGCACAAACAGTAATATCTCCACATTGCACGGTGCAATTCTGAAATTTTTAGCTTTTTCCTGTTAATCCTAGCATGATAAAGAAGATTCAAAGAGAGTGAGATGCCAGCTCCTTTCATTCAGTCAGTAGCTTCAAACATTTCTGGACGTTTTTCAATGGCAAAAATCAATGAATATTGTAAATGCACAAACAGTAATATCTCCACATTGCAAGGTGCAATTCTGAAATTTTTTGCTTTTTCCTGCTAATCCTAGCATGATAAAGAAGATTCAAAGAGAGTGAGATGCCAGCTCCTTTCATTCAGTCAGTAGCTTCAAACATTTCTGGTATATGAAAAACATGTTTTTCAATGGCAAAAATCAATGAATATTGTAAATGCACAAACAGTAATATCTCCACATTGCAAGGTGCAATTCTGAAATTTTTAGCTTTTTCCTGTTAATCCTAGCATGATAAAGAAGATTCAAAGAGAGTGAGATGCCAGCTCCTTTCATTCAGTCAGTAGCTTCAAACATTTCTGGACGTTTTTCAATGGCAAAAATCAATGAATATTGTAAATGCACAAACAGTAATATCTCCACATTGCACGGTGCAATTCTGAAATTTTTTGCTTTTTCCTGCTAATCCTAGCATGATAAAGAAGATTCAAAGAGAGTGAGATGCCAGCTCCTTTCATTCAGTCAGTAGCTTCAAACATTTCTGGACGTTTTTCAATTACAAAAATCAATGAATATTGTAAATGCACAAACAGTAATATCTCCACATTGCAAGGTGCAATTCTGAAATTTTTAGCTTTTTCCTGTTAATCCTAGCATGATAAAGAAGATTCAAAGAGAGTGAGATGCCAGCTCCTTTCATTCAGTCAGTAGCTTCAAACATTTCTGGTATATGAAAAACATGTTTTTCAATGGCAAAAATCAATGAATATTGTAAATGCACAAACAGTAATATCTCCACATTGCACGGTGCAATTCTGAAATTTTTAGCTTTTTCCTGTTAATCCTAGCATGATAAAGAAGATTCAAAGAGAGTGAGATGCCAGCTCCTTTCATTCAGTCAGTAGCTTCAAACATTTCTGGTATATGAAAAACATGTTTTTCAATGGCAAAAATCAATGAATATTGTAAATGCACAAACAGTAATATCTCCACATTGCACGGTGCAATTCTGAAATTTTTAGCTTTTTCCTGCTAATCCTAGCATGATAAAGAAGATTCAAAGAGAGTGAGATGCCAGCTCCTTTCATTCAGTCAATAGCTTCAAACATTTCTGGACGTTTTTCAATGGCAAAAATCAATGAATATTGTAAATGCACAAACAGTAATATCTCCACATTGCAAGGTGCAATTCTGAAATTTTTAGCTTTTTCCTGTTAATCCTAGCATGATAAAGAAGATTCAAAGAGAGTGAGATGCCAGCTCCTTTCATTCAGTCAGTAGCTTCAAACATTTCTGGACGTTTTTCAATGGCAAAAATCTATGAATATTGTAAATGCACAAACAGTAATATCTCCACATTGCAAGGTGCAATTCTGAAATTTTTTGCTTTTTCCTGTTAATCCTAGCATGATAAAGAAGATTCAAAGAGAGTGAGATGCCAGCTCCTTTCATTCAGTCAGTAGCTTCAAACATTTCTGGTATATGAAAAACATGTTTTTCAATGGCAAAAATCAATGAATATTGTAAATGCACAAACAGTAATATCTCCACATTGCAAGGTGCAATTCTGAAATTTTTAGCTTTTTCCTGCTAATCCTAGCATGATAAAGAAGATTCAAAGAGAGTGAGATGCCAGCTCCTTTCATTCAGTCAGTAGCTTCAAACATTTCTGGTATATGAAAAACATGTTTTTCAATGGCAAAAATCAATGAATATTGTAAATGCACAAACAGTAATATCTCCACATTGCACGGTGCAATTCTGAAATTTTTAGCTTTTTCCTGTTAATCCTAGCATGATAAAGAAGATTCAAAGAGAGTGAGATGCCAGCTCCTTTCATTCAGTCAGTAGCTTCAAACATTTCTGGACGTTTTTCAATGGCAAAAATCAATGAATATTGTAAATGCACAAACAGTAATATCTCCACATTGCACGGTGCAATTCTGAAATTTTTTGCTTTTTCCTGCTAATTCTAGCATGATAAAGAAGATTCAAAGAGAGTGAGATGCCAGCTCCTTTCATTCAGTCAGTAGCTTCAAACATTTCTGGTATATGAAAAACATGTTTTTCAATGGCAAAAATCAATGAATATTGTAAATGCACAAACAGTAATATCTCCACATTGCACGGTGCAATTCTGAAATTTTTAGCTTTTTCCTGCTAATCCTAGCATGATAAAGAAGATTCAAAGAGAGTGAGATGCCAGCTCCTTTCATTCAGTCAGTAGCTTCAAACATTTCTGGACGTTTTTCAATGGCAAAAATCAATGAATATTGTAAATGCACAAACAGTAATATCTCCACATTGCAAGGTGCAATTCTGAAATTTTTAGCTTTTTCCTGTTAATCCTAGCATGATAAAGAAGATTCAAAGAGAGTGAGATGCCAGCTCCTTTCATTCAGTCAGTAGCTTCAAACATTTCTGGACGTTTTTCAATGGCAAAAATCAATGAATATTGTAAATGCACAAACAGTAATATCTCCACATTGCAAGGTGCAATTCTGAAATTTTTTGCTTTTTCCTGTTAATCCTAGCATGATAAAGAAGATTCAAAGAGAGTGAGATGCCAGCTCCTTTCATTCAGTCAGTAGCTTCAAACATTTCTGGTATATGAAAAACATGTTTTTCAATGGCAAAAATCAATGAATATTGTAAATGCACAAACAGTAATATCTCCACATTGCAAGGTGCAATTCTGAAATTTTTAGCTTTTTCCTGCTAATCCTAGCATGATAAAGAAGATTCAAAGAGAGTGAGATGCCAGCTCCTTTCATTCAGTCAGTAGCTTCAAACATTTCTGGTATATGAAAAACATGTTTTTCAATGGCAAAAATCAATGAATATTGTAAATGCACAAACAGTAATATCTCCACATTGCACGGTGCAATTCTGAAATTTTTAGCTTTTTCCTGTTAATCCTAGCATGATAAAGAAGATTCAAAGAGAGTGAGATGCCAGCTCCTTTCATTCAGTCAGTAGCTTCAAACATTTCTGGACGTTTTTCAATGGCAAAAATCAATGAATATTGTAAATGCACAAACAGTAATATCTCCACATTGCACGGTGCAATTCTGAAATTTTTTGCTTTTCCCTGCTAATTCTAGCATGATAAAGAAGATTCAAAGAGAGTGAGATGCCAGCTCCTTTCATTCAGTCAGTAGCTTCAAACATTTCTGGTATATGAAAAACATGTTTTTCAATGGCAAAAATCAATGAATATTGTAAATGCACAAACAGTAATATCTCCACATTGCAAGGTGCAATTCTGAAATTTTTAGCTTTTTCCTGCTAATCCTAGCATGATAAAGAAGATTCAAAGAGAGTGAGATGCCAGCTCCTTTCATTCAGTCAGTAGCTTCAAACATTTCTGGTATATGAAAAACATGTTTTTCAATGGCAAAAATCAATGAATATTGTAAATGCACAAACAGTAATATCTCCACATTGCACGGTGCAATTCTGAAATTTTTAGCTTTTTCCTGTTAATCCTAGCATGATAAAGAAGATTCAAAGAGAGTGAGATGCCAGCTCCTTTCATTCAGTCAGTAGCTTCAAACATTTCTGGTATATGAAAAACATGTTTTTCAATGGCAAAAATCAATGAATATTGTAAATGCACAAACAGTAATATCTCCACATTGCACGGTGCAATTCTGAAATTTTTAGCTTTTTCCTGTTAATCCTAGCATGATAAAGAAGATTCAAAGAGAGTGAGATGCCAGCTCCTTTCATTCAGTCAGTAGCTTCAAACATTTCTGGACGTTTTTCAATGGCAAAAATCAATGAATATTGTAAATGCACAAACAGTAATATCTCCACATTGCAAGGTGCAATTCTGAAATTTTTTGCTTTTTCCTGCTAATCCTAGCATGATAAAGAAGATTCAAAGAGAGTGAGATGCCAGCTCCTTTCATTCAGTCAGTAGCTTCAAACATTTCTGGTATATGAAAAACATGTTTTTCAATGGCAAAAATCAATGAATATTGTAAATGCACAAACAGTAATATCTCCACATTGCAAGGTGCAATTCTGAAATTTTTAGCTTTTTCCTGTTAATACTAGCATGATAAAGAAGATTCAAAGAGAGTGAGATGCCAGCTCCTTTCATTCAGTCAGTAGCTTCAAACATTTCTGGACGTTTTTCAATGGCAAAAATCAATGAATATTGTAAATGCACAAACAGTAATATCTCCACATTGCACGGTGCAATTCTGAAATTTTTTGCTTTTTCCTGCTAATCCTAGCATGATAAAGAAGATTCAAAGAGAGTGAGATGCCAGCTCCTTTCATTCAGTCAGTAGCTTCAAACATTTCTGGACGTTTTTCAATGGCAAAAATCAATGAATATTGTAAATGCACAAACAGTAATATCTCCACATTGCAAGGTGCAATTCTGAAATTTTTAGCTTTTTCCTGTTAATCCTAGCATGATAAAGAAGATTCAAAGAGAGTGAGATGCCAGCTCCTTTCATTCAGTCAGTAGCTTCAAACATTTCTGGTATATGAAAAACATGTTTTTCAATGGCAAAAATCAATGAATATTGTAAATGCACAAACAGTAATATCTCCACATTGCAAGGTGCAATTCTGAAATTTTTTGCTTTTTCCTGTTAATCCTAGCATGATAAAGAAGATTCAAAGAGAGTGAGATGCCAGCTCCTTTCATTCAGTCAGTAGCTTCAAACATTTCTGGTATATGAAAAACATGTTTTTCAATGGCAAAAATCAATGAATATTGTAAATGCACAAACAGTAATATCTCCACATTGCACGGTGCAATTCTGAAATTTTTAGCTTTTTCCTGTTAATCCTAGCATGATAAAGAAGATTCAAAGAGAGTGAGATGCCAGCTCCTTTCATTCAGTCAGTAGCTTCAAACATTTCTGGTATATGAAAAACATGTTTTTCAATGGCAAAAATCAATGAATATTGTAAATGCACAAACAGTAATATCTCCACATTGCAAGGTGCAATTCTGAAATTTTTTGCTTTTTCCTGTTAATCCTAGCATGATAAAGAAGATTCAAAGAGAGTGAGATGCCAGCTCCTTTCATTCAGTCAGTAGCTTCAAACATTTCTGGTATATGAAAAACATGTTTTTCAATGGCAAAAATCAATGAATATTGTAAATGCACAAACAGTAATATCTCCACATTGCACGGTGCAATTCTGAAATTTTTTGCTTTTTCCTGCTAATCCTAGCATGATAAAGAAGATTCAAAGAGAGTGAGATGCCAGCTCCTTTCATTCAGTCAGTAGCTTCAAACATTTCTGGTATATGAAAAACATGTTTTTCAATGGCAAAAATCAATGAATATTGTAAATGCACAAACAGTAATATCTCCACATTGCACGGTGCAATTCTGAAATTTTTAGCTTTTTCCTGCTAATCCTAGCATGATAAAGAAGATTCAAAGAGAGTGAGATGCCAGCTCCTTTCATTCAGTCAGTAGCTTCAAACATTTCTGGTATATGAAAAACATGTTTTTCAATGGCAAAAATCAATGAATATTGTAAATGCACAAACAGTAATATCTCCACATTGCAAGGTGCAATTCTGAAATTTTTAGCTTTTTCCTGTTAATCCTAGCATGATAAAGAAGATTCAAAGAGAGTGAGATGCCAGCTCCTTTCATTCAGTCAGTAGCTTCAAACATTTCTGGTATATGAAAAACATGTTTTTCAATGGCAAAAATCAATGAATATTGTAAATGCACAAACAGTAATATCTCCACATTGCAAGGTGCAATTCTGAAATTTTTAGCTTTTTCCTGCTAATCCTAGCATGATAAAGAAGATTCAAAGAGAGTGAGATGCCAGCTCCTTTCATTCAGTCAGTAGCTTCAAACATTTCTGGTATATGAAAAACATGTTTTTCAATGGCAAAAATCAATGAATATTGTAAATGCACAAACAGTAATATCTCCACATTGCAAGGTGCAATTCTGAAATTTTTTGCTTTTTCCTGCTAATCCTAGCATGATAAAGAAGATTCAAAGAGAGTGAGATGCCAGCTCCTTTCATTCAGTCAGTAGCTTCAAACATTTCTGGACGTTTTTCAATGGCAAAAATCAATGAATATTGTAAATGCACAAACAGTAATATCTCCACATTGCACGGTGCAATTCTGAAATTTTTTGCTTTTTCCTGCTAATCCTAGCATGATAAAGAAGATTCAAAGAGAGTGAGATGCCAGCTCCTTTCATTCAGTCAGTAGCTTCAAACATTTCTGGTATATGAAAAACATGTTTTTCAATGGCAAAAATCAATGAATATTGTAAATGCACAAACAGTAATATCTCCACATTGCAAGGTGCAATTCTGAAATTTTTTGCTTTTTCCTGCTAATCCTAGCATGATAAAGAAGATTCAAAGAGAGTGAGATGCCAGCTCCTTTCATTCAGTCAGTAGCTTCAAACATTTCTGGTATATGAAAAACATGTTTTTCAATGGCAAAAATCAATGAATATTGTAAATGCACAAACAGTAATATCTCCACATTGCACGGTGCAATTCTGAAATTTTTTGCTTTTTCCTGCTAATCCTAGCATGATAAAGAAGATTCAAAGAGAGTGAGATGCCAGCTCCTTTCATTCAGTCAGTAGCTTCAAACATTTCTGGTATATGAAAAACATGTTTTTCAATGGCAAAAATCAATGAATATTGTAAATGCACAAACAGTAATATCTCCACATTGCAAGGTGCAGTTCTGAAATTTTTAGCTTTTTCCTGTTAATCCTAGCATGATAAAGAAGATTCAAAGAGAGTGAGATGCCAGCTCCTTTCATTCAGTCAGTAGCTTCAAACATTTCTGGACGTTTTTCAATGGCAAAAATCAATGAATATTGTAAATGCACAAACAGTAATATCTCCACATTGCACGGTGCAATTCTGAAATTTTTAGCTTTTTCCTGTTAATCCTAGCATGATAAAGAAGATTCAAAGAGAGTGAGATGCCAGCTCCTTTCATTCAGTCAGTAGCTTCAAACATTTCTGGTATATGAAAAACATGTTTTTCAATGGCAAAAATCAATGAATATTGTAAATGCACAAACAGTAATATCTCCACATTGCACGGTGCAATTCTGAAATTTTTAGCTTTTTCCTGTTAATCCTAGCATGATAAAGAAGATTCAAAGAGAGTGAGATGCCAGCTCCTTTCATTCAGTCAGTAGCTTCAAACATTTCTGGTATATGAAAAACATGTTTTTCAATGGCAAAAATCAATGAATATTGTAAATGCACAAACAGTAATATCTCCACATTGCACGGTGCAATTCTGAAATTTTTTGCTTTTTCCTGCTAATCCTAGCATGATAAAGAAGATTCAAAGAGAGTGAGATGCCAGCTCCTTTCATTCAGTCAGTAGCTTCAAACATTTCTGGTATATGAAAAACATGTTTTTCAATGGCAAAAATCAATGAATATTGTAAATGCACAAACAGTAATATCTCCACATTGCACGGTGCAATTCTGAAATTTTTAGCTTTTTCCTGTTAATCCTAGCATGATAAAGAAGATTCAAAGAGAGTGAGATGCCAGCTCCTTTCATTCAGTCAGTAGCTTCAAACAGTTCTGGTATATGAAAAACATGTTTTTCAATGGCAAAAATCAATGAATATTGTAAATGCACAAACAGTAATATCTCCACATTGCACGGTGCAATTCTGAAATTTTTTGCTTTTTCCTGCTAATCCTAGCATGATAAAGAAGATTCAAAGAGAGTGAGATGCCAGCTCCTTTCATTCAGTCAGTAGCTTCAAACATTTCTGGTATATGAAAAACATGTTTTTCAATGGCAAAAATCAATGAATATTGTAAATGCACAAACAGTAATATCTCCACATTGCAAGGTGCAATTCTGAAATTTTTAGCTTTTTCCTGTTAATCCTAGCATGATAAAGAAGATTCAAAGAGAGTGAGATGCCAGCTCCTTTCATTCAGTCAGTAGCTTCAAACATTTCTGGTATATGAAAAACATGTTTTTCAATGGCAAAAATCAATGAATATTGTAAATGCACAAACAGTAATATCTCCACATTGCACGGTGCAATTCTGAAATTTTTAGCTTTTTCCTGTTAATCCTAGCATGATAAAGAAGATTCAAAGAGAGTGAGATGCCAGCTCCTTTCATTCAGTCAGTAGCTTCAAACATTTCTGGTATATGAAAAACATGTTTTTCAATGGCAAAAATCAATGAATATTGTAAATGCACAAACAGTAATATCTCCACATTGCACGGTGCAATTCTGAAATTTTTTGCTTTTTCCTGCTAATCCTAGCATGATAAAGAAGATTCAAAGAGAGTGAGATGCCAGCTCCTTTCATTCAGTCAGTAGCTTCAAACATTTCTGGTATATGAAAAACATGTTTTTCAATGGCAAAAATCAATGAATATTGTAAATGCACAAACAGTAATATCTCCACATTGCAAGGTGCAATTCTGAAATTTTTAGCTTTTTCCTGTTAATCCTAGCATGATAAAGAAGATTCAAAGAGAGTGAGATGCCAGCTCCTTTCATTCAGTCAGTAGCTTCAAACATTTCTGGTATATGAAAAACATGTTTTTCAATGGCAAAAATCAATGAATATTGTAAATGCACAAACAGTAATATCTCCACATTGCACGGTGCAATTCTGAAATTTTTAGCTTTTTCCTGTTAATCCTAGCATGATAAAGAAGATTCAAAGAGAGTGAGATGCCAGCTCCTTTCATTCAGTCAGTAGCTTCAAACATTTCTGGACGTTTTTCAATGGCAAAAATCAATGAATATTGTAAATGCACAAACAGTAATATCTCCACATTGCAAGGTGCAATTCTGAAATTTTTAGCTTTTTCCTGTTAATCCTAGCATGATAAAGAAGATTCAAAGAGAGTGAGATGCCAGCTCCTTTCATTCAGTCAGTAGCTTCAAACATTTCTGGTATATGAAAAACATGTTTTTCAATGGCAAAAATCAATGAATATTGTAAATGCACAAACAGTAATATCTCCACATTGCAAGGTGCAATTCTGAAATTTTTAGCTTTTTCCTGTTAATCCTAGCATGATAAAGAAGATTCAAAGAGAGTGAGATGCCAGCTCCTTTCATTCAGTCAGTAGCTTCAAACATTTCTGGACGTTTTTCAATGGCAAAAATCAATGAATATTGTAAATGCACAAACAGTAATATCTCCACATTGCACGGTGCAATTCTGAAATTTTTAGCTTTTTCCTGTTAATCCTAGCATGATAAAGAAGATTCAAAGAGAGTGAGATGCCAGCTCCTTTCATTCAGTCAGTAGCTTCAAACATTTCTGGTATATGAAAAACATGTTTTTCAATGGCAAAAATCAATGAATATTGTAAATGCACAAACAGTAATATCTCCACATTGCACGGTGCAATTCTGAAATTTTTAGCTTTTTCCTGTTAATCCTAGCATGATAAAGAAGATTCAAAGAGAGTGAGATGCCAGCTCCTTTCATTCAGTCAGTAGCTTCAAACATTTCTGGTATATGAAAAACATGTTTTTCAATGGCAAAAATCAATGAATATTGTAAATGCACAAACAGTAATATCTCCACATTGCACGGTGCAATTCTGAAATTTTTTGCTTTTTCCTGCTAATCCTAGCATGATAAAGAAGATTCAAAGAGAGTGAGATGCCAGCTCCTTTCATTCAGTCAGTAGCTTCAAACATTTCTGGTATATGAAAAACATGTTTTTCAATGGCAAAAATCAATGAATATTGTAAATGCACAAACAGTAATATCTCCACATTGCACGGTGCAATTCTGAAATTTTTAGCTTTTTCCTGTTAATCCTAGCATGATAAAGAAGATTCAAAGAGAGTGAGATGCCAGCTCCTTTCATTCAGTCAGTAGCTTCAAACATTTCTGGTATATGAAAAACATGTTTTTCAATGGCAAAAATCAATGAATATTGTAAATGCACAAACAGTAATATCTCCACATTGCACGGTGCAATTCTGAAATTTTTTGCTTTTTCCTGCTAATCCTAGCATGATAAAGAAGATTCAAAGAGAGTGAGATGCCAGCTCCTTTCATTCAGTCAGTAGCTTCAAACATTTCTGGTATATGAAAAACATGTTTTTCAATGGCAAAAATCAATGAATATTGTAAATGCACAAACAGTAATATCTCCACATTGCAAGGTGCAATTCTGAAATTTTTAGCTTTTTCCTGTTAATCCTAGCATGATAAAGAAGATTCAAAGAGAGTGAGATGCCAGCTCCTTTCATTCAGTCAGTAGCTTCAAACATTTCTGGTATATGAAAAACATGTTTTTCAATGGCAAAAATCAATGAATATTGTAAATGCACAAACAGTAATATCTCCACATTGCACGGTGCAATTCTGAAATTTTTAGCTTTTTCCTGTTAATCCTAGCATGATAAAGAAGATTCAAAGAGAGTGAGATGCCAGCTCCTTTCATTCAGTCAGTAGCTTCAAACATTTCTGGTATATGAAAAACATGTTTTTCAATGGCAAAAATCAATGAATATTGTAAATGCACAAACAGTAATATCTCCACATTGCACGGTGCAATTCTGAAATTTTTTGCTTTTTCCTGCTAATCCTAGCATGATAAAGAAGATTCAAAGAGAGTGAGATGCCAGCTCCTTTCATTCAGTCAGTAGCTTCAAACATTTCTGGTATATGAAAAACATGTTTTTCAATGGCAAAAATCAATGAATATTGTAAATGCACAAACAGTAATATCTCCACATTGCAAGGTGCAATTCTGAAATTTTTAGCTTTTTCCTGTTAATCCTAGTATGATAAAGAAGATTCAAAGAGAGTGAGATGCCAGCTCCTTTCATTCAGTCAGTAGCTTCAAACATTTCTGGTATATGAAAAACATGTTTTTCAATGGCAAAAATCAATGAATATTGTAAATGCACAAACAGTAATATCTCCACATTGCACGGTGCAATTCTGAAATTTTTAGCTTTTTCCTGTTAATCCTAGCATGATAAAGAAGATTCAAAGAGAGTGAGATGCCAGCTCCTTTCATTCAGTCAGTAGCTTCAAACATTTCTGGACGTTTTTCAATGGCAAAAATCAATGAATATTGTAAATGCACAAACAGTAATATCTCCACATTGCAAGGTGCAATTCTGAAATTTTTAGCTTTTTCCTGTTAATCCTAGCATGATAAAGAAGATTCAAAGAGAGTGAGATGCCAGCTCCTTTCATTCAGTCAGTAGCTTCAAACATTTCTGGTATATGAAAAACATGTTTTTCAATGGCAAAAATCAATGAATATTGTAAATGCACAAACAGTAATATCTCCACATTGCAAGGTGCAATTCTGAAATTTTTAGCTTTTTCCTGCTAATCCTAGCATGATAAAGAAGATTCAAAGAGAGTGAGATGCCAGCTCCTTTCATTCAGTCAGTAGCTTCAAACATTTCTGGTATATGAAAAACATGTTTTTCAATGGCAAAAATCAATGAATATTGTAAATGCACAAACAGTAATATCTCCACATTGCAAGGTGCAATTCTGAAATTTTTAGCTTTTTCCTGCTAATCCTAGCATGATAAAGAAGATTCAAAGAGAGTGAGATGCCAGCTCCTTTCATTCAGTCAGTAGCTTCAAACATTTCTGGTATATGAAAAACATGTTTTTCAATGGCAAAAATCAATGAATATTGTAAATGCACAAACAGTAATATCTCCACATTGCAAGGTGCAATTCTGAAATTTTTTGCTTTTTCCTGCTAATCCTAGCATGATAAAGAAGATTCAAAGAGAGTGAGATGCCAGCTCCTTTCATTCAGTCAGTAGCTTCAAACATTTCTGGTATATGAAAAACATGTTTTTCAATGGCAAAAATCAATGAATATTGTAAATGCACAAACAGTAATATCTCCACATTGCACGGTGCAATTCTGAAATTTTTTGCTTTTTCCTGCTAATCCTAGCATGATAAAGAAGATTCAAAGAGAGTGAGATGCCAGCTCCTTTCATTCAGTCAGTAGCTTCAAACATTTCTGGTATATGAAAAACATGTTTTTCAATGGCAAAAATCAATGAATATTGTAAATGCACAAACAGTAATATCTCCACATTGCAAGGTGCAATTCTGAAATTTTTAGCTTTTTCCTGTTAATCCTAGCATGATAAAGAAGATTCAAAGAGAGTGAGATGCCAGCTCCTTTCATTCAGTCAGTAGCTTCAAACATTTCTGGACGTTTTTCAATGGCAAAAATCAATGAATATTGTAAATGCACAAACAGTAATATCTCCACATTGCAAGGTGCAATTCTGAAATTTTTTGCTTTTTCCTGCTAATCCTAGCATGATAAAGAAGATTCAAAGAGAGTGAGATGCCAGCTCCTTTCATTCAGTCAGTAGCTTCAAACATTTCTGGTATATGAAAAACATGTTTTTCAATGGCAAAAATCAATGAATATTGTAAATGCACAAACAGTAATATCTCCACATTGCACGGTGCAATTCTGAAATTTTTAGCTTTTTCCTGTTAATCCTAGCATGATAAAGAAGATTCAAAGAGAGTGAGATGCCAGCTCCTTTCATTCAGTCAGTAGCTTCAAACATTTCTGGTATATGAAAAACATGTTTTTCAATGGCAAAAATCAATGAATATTGTAAATGCACAAACAGTAATATCTCCACATTGCACGGTGCAATTCTGAAATTTTTAGCTTTTTCCTGTTAATCCTAGCATGATAAAGAAGATTCAAAGAGAGTGAGATGCCAGCTCCTTTCATTCAGTCAGTAGCTTCAAACATTTCTGGACGTTTTTCAATGGCAAAAATCAATGAATATTGTAAATGCACAAACAGTAATATCTCCACATTGCAAGGTGCAATTCTGAAATTTTTTGCTTTTTCCTGCTAATCCTAGCATGATAAAGAAGATTCAAAGAGAGTGAGATGCCAGCTCCTTTCATTCAGTCAGTAGCTTCAAACATTTCTGGTATATGAAAAACATGTTTTTCAATGGCAAAAATCAATGAATATTGTAAATGCACAAACAGTAATATCTCCACATTGCAAGGTGCAATTCTGAAATTTTTAGCTTTTTCCTGTTAATCCTAGCATGATAAAGAAGATTCACAGAGAGTGAGATGCCAGCTCCTTTCATTCAGTCAGTAGCTTCAAACATTTCTGGACGTTTTTCAATGGCAAAAATCAATGAATATTGTAAATGCACAAACAGTAATATCTCCACATTGCACGGTGCAATTCTGAAATTTTTTGCTTTTTCCTGCTAATCCTAGCATGATAAAAAAGATTCAAAGAGAGTGAGATGCCAGCTCCTTTCATTCAGTCAGTAGCTTCAAACATTTCTGGACGTTTTTCAATGGCAAAAATCAATGAATATTGTAAATGCACAAATAGTAATATCTCCACATTGCAAGGTGCAATTCTGAAATTTTTTGCTTTTTCCTGTTAATCCTAGCATGATAAAGAAGATTCAAAGAGAGTGAGATGCCAGCTCCTTTCATTCAGTCAGTAGCTTCAAACATTTCTGGTATATGAAAAACATGTTTTTCAATGGCAAAAATCAATGAATATTGTAAATGCACAAACAGTAATATCTCCACATTGCAAGGTGCAATTCTGAAATTTTTAGCTTTTTCCTGTTAATCCTAGCATGATAAAGAAGATTCAAAGAGAGTGAGATGCCAGCTCCTTTCATTCAGTCAGTAGCTTCAAACATTTCTGGACGTTTTTCAATGGCAAAAATCAATGAATATTGTAAATGCACAAACAGTAATATCTCCACATTGCAAGGTGCAATTCTGAAATTTTTTGCTTTTTCCTGCTAATCCTAGCATGATAAAGAAGATTCAAAGAGAGTGAGATGCCAGCTCCTTTCATTCAGTCAGTAGCTTCAAACATTTCTGGTATATGAAAAACATGTTTTTCAATGGCAAAAATCAATGAATATTGTAAATGCACAAACAGTAATATCTCCACATTGCACGGTGCAATTCTGAAATTTTTAGCTTTTTCCTGTTAATCCTAGCATGATAAAGAAGATTCAAAGAGAGTGAGATGCCAGCTCCTTTCATTCAGTCAGTAGCTTCAAACATTTCTGGACGTTTTTCAATGGCAAAAATCAATGAATATTGTAAATGCACAAACAGTAATATCTCCACATTGCAAGGTGCAATTCTGAAATTTTTTGCTTTTTCCTGCTAATCCTAGCATGATAAAGAAGATTCAAAGAGAGTGAGATGCCAGCTCCTTTCATTCAGTCAGTAGCTTCAAACATTTCTGGTATATGAAAAACATGTTTTTCAATGGCAAAAATCAATGAATATTGTAAATGCACAAACAGTAATATCTCCACATTGCAAGGTGCAATTCTGAAATTTTTAGCTTTTTCCTGTTAATCCTAGCATGATAAAGAAGATTCACAGAGAGTGAGATGCCAGCTCCTTTCATTCAGTCAGTAGCTTCAAACATTTCTGGACGTTTTTCAATGGCAAAAATCAATGAATATTGTAAATGCACAAACAGTAATATCTCCACATTGCACGGTGCAATTCTGAAATTTTTTGCTTTTTCCTGCTAATCCTAGCATGATAAAAAAGATTCAAAGAGAGTGAGATGCCAGCTCCTTTCATTCAGTCAGTAGCTTCAAACATTTCTGGACGTTTTTCAATGGCAAAAATCAATGAATATTGTAAATGCACAAATAGTAATATCTCCACATTGCAAGGTGCAATTCTGAAATTTTTTGCTTTTTCCTGTTAATCCTAGCATGATAAAGAAGATTCAAAGAGAGTGAGATGCCAGCTCCTTTCATTCAGTCAGTAGCTTCAAACATTTCTGGTATATGAAAAACATGTTTTTCAATGGCAAAAATCAATGAATATTGTAAATGCACAAACAGTAATATCTCCACATTGCAAGGTGCAATTCTGAAATTTTTTGCTTTTTCCTGTTAATCCTAGCATGATAAAGAAGATTCAAAGAGAGTGAGATGCCAGCTCCTTTCATTCAGTCAGTAGCTTCAAACATTTCTGGTATATGAAAAACATGTTTTTCAATGGCAAAAATCAATGAATATTGTAAATGCACAAACAGTAATATCTCCACATTGCACGGTGCAATTCTGAAATTTTTAGCTTTTTCCTGTTAATCCTAGCATGATAAAGAAGATTCAAAGAGAGTGAGATGCCAGCTCCTTTCATTCAGTCAGTAGCTTCAAACATTTCTGGTATATGAAAAACATGTTTTTCAATGGCAAAAATCAATGAATATTGTAAATGCACAAACAGTAATATCTCCACATTGCAAGGTGCAATTCTGAAATTTTTTGCTTTTTCCTGTTAATCCTAGCATGATAAAGAAGATTCAAAGAGAGTGAGATGCCAGCTCCTTTCATTCAGTCAGTAGCTTCAAACATTTCTGGTATATGAAAAACATGTTTTTCAATGGCAAAAATCAATGAATATTGTAAATGCACAAACAGTAATATCTCCACATTGCACGGTGCAATTCTGAAATTTTTAGCTTTTTCCTGCTAATCCTAGCATGATAAAGAAGATTCAAAGAGAGTGAGATGCCAGCTCCTTTCATTCAGTCAGTAGCTTCAAACATTTCTGGTATATGAAAAACATGTTTTTCAATGGCAAAAATCAATGAATATTGTAAATGCACAAACAGTAATATCTCCACATTGCAAGGTGCAATTCTGAAATTTTTTGCTTTTTCCTGTTAATCCTAGCATGATAAAGAAGATTCAAAGAGAGTGAGATGCCAGCTCCTTTCATTCAGTCAGTAGCTTCAAACATTTCTGGTATATGAAAAACAAGTTTTTCAATGGCAAAAATCAATGAATATTGTAAATGCACAAACAGTAATATCTCCACATTGCACGGTGCAATTCTGAAATTTTTAGCTTTTTCCTGTTAATCCTAGCATGATAAAGAAGATTCAAAGAGAGTGAGATGCCAGCTCCTTTCATTCAGTCAGTAGCTTCAAACATTTCTGGTATATGAAAAACATGTTTTTCAATGGCAAAAATCAATGAATATTGTAAATGCACAAACAGTAATATCTCCACATTGCACGGTGCAATTCTGAAATTTTTAGCTTTTTCCTGCTAATCCTAGCATGATAAAGAAGATTCAAAGAGAGTGAGATGCCAGCTCCTTTCATTCAGTCAGTAGCTTCAAACATTTCTGGTATATGAAAAACATGTTTTTCAATGGCAAAAATCAATGAATATTGTAAATGCACAAACAGTAATATCTCCACATTGCACGGTGCAATTCTGAAATTTTTAGCTTTTTCCTGTTAATCCTAGCATGATAAAGAAGATTCAAAGAGAGTGAGATGCCAGCTCCTTTCATTCAGTCAGTAGCTTCAAACATTTCTGGTATATGAAAAACATGTTTTTCAATGGCAAAAATCAATGAATATTGTAAATGCACAAACAGTAATATCTCCACATTGCACGGTGCAATTCTGAAATTTTTAGCTTTTTCCTGTTAATCCTAGCATGCTAAAGAAGATTCAAAGAGAGTGAGATGCCAGCTCCTTTCATTCAGTCAGTAGCTTCAAACATTTCTGGTATATGAAAAACATGTTTTTCAATGGCAAAAATCAATGAATATTGTAAATGCACAAACAGTAATATCTCCACATTGCAAGGTGCAATTCTGAAATTTTTAGCTTTTTCCTGCTAATCCTAGCATGATAAAGAAGATTCAAAGAGAGTGAGATGCCAGCTCCTTTCATTCAGTCAGTAGCTTCAAACATTTCTGGTATATGAAAAACATGTTTTTCAATGGCAAAAATCAATGAATATTGTAAATGCACAAACAGTAATATCTCCACATTGCAAGGTGCAATTCTGAAATTTTTAGCTTTTTCATGCTAATCCTAGCATGATAAAGAAGATTCAAAGAGAGTGAGATGCCAGCTCCTTTCATTCAGTCAGTAGCTTCAAACATTTCTGGTATATGAAAAACATGTTTTTCAATGGCAAAAATCAATGAATATTGTAAATGCACAAACAGTAATATCTCCACATTGCACGGTGCAATTCTGAAATTTTTAGCTTTTTCCTCCTAATCCTAGCATGATAAAGAAGATTCAAAGAGAGTGAGATGCCAGCTCCTTTCATTCAGTCAGTAGCTTCAAACATTTCTGGTATATGAAAAACATGTTTTTCAATGGCAAAAATCAATGAATATTGTAAATGCACAAACAGTAATATCTCCACATTGCAAGGTGCAATTCTGAAATTTTTTGCTTTTTCCTGCTAATCCTAGCATGATAAAGAAGATTCAAAGAGAGTGAGATGCCAGCTCCTTTCATTCAGTCAGTAGCTTCAAACATTTCTGGTATATGAAAAACATGTTTTTCAATGGCAAAAATCAATGAATATTGTAAATGCACAAACAGTAATATCTCCACATTGCACGGTGCAATTCTGAAATTTTTAGCTTTTTCCTGCTAATCCTAGCATGATAAAGAAGATTCAAAGAGAGTGAGATGCCAGCTCCTTTCATTCAGTCAGTAGCTTCAAACATTTCTGGTATATGAAAAACATGTTTTTCAATGGCAAAAATCAATGAATATTGTAAATGCACAAACAGTAATATCTCCACATTGCAAGGTGCAATTCTGAAATTTTTTGCTTTTTCCTGTTAATCCTAGCATGATAAAGAAGATTCAAAGAGAGTGAGATGCCAGCTCCTTTCATTCAGTCAGTAGCTTCAAACATTTCTGGTATATGAAAAACAAGTTTTTCAATGGCAAAAATCAATGAATATTGTAAATGCACAAACAGTAATATCTCCACATTGCACGGTGCAATTCTGAAATTTTTAGCTTTTTCCTGTTAATCCTAGCATGATAAAGAAGATTCAAAGAGAGTGAGATGCCAGCTCCTTTCATTCAGTCAGTAGCTTCAAACATTTCTGGTATATGAAAAACATGTTTTTCAATGGCAAAAATCAATGAATATTGTAAATGCACAAACAGTAATATCTCCACATTGCACGGTGCAATTCTGAAATTTTTAGCTTTTTCCTGCTAATCCTAGCATGATAAAGAAGATTCAAAGAGAGTGAGATGCCAGCTCCTTTCATTCAGTCAGTAGCTTCAAACATTTCTGGTATATGAAAAACATGTTTTTCAATGGCAAAAATCAATGAATATTGTAAATGCACAAACAGTAATATCTCCACATTGCACGGTGCAATTCTGAAATTTTTAGCTTTTTCCTGTTAATCCTAGCATGATAAAGAAGATTCAAAGAGAGTGAGATGCCAGCTCCTTTCATTCAGTCAGTAGCTTCAAACATTTCTGGTATATGAAAAACATGTTTTTCAATGGCAAAAATCAATGAATATTGTAAATGCACAAACAGTAATATCTCCACATTGCACGGTGCAATTCTGAAATTTTTAGCTTTTTCCTGTTAATCCTAGCATGCTAAAGAAGATTCAAAGAGAGTGAGATGCCAGCTCCTTTCATTCAGTCAGTAGCTTCAAACATTTCTGGTATATGAAAAACATGTTTTTCAATGGCAAAAATCAATGAATATTGTAAATGCACAAACAGTAATATCTCCACATTGCAAGGTGCAATTCTGAAATTTTTAGCTTTTTCCTGCTAATCCTAGCATGATAAAGAAGATTCAAAGAGAGTGAGATGCCAGCTCCTTTCATTCAGTCAGTAGCTTCAAACATTTCTGGTATATGAAAAACAT
Source organism: Phyllobates terribilis (assembly GCF_046119375.1). Taxonomy (NCBI): domain Eukaryota; kingdom Metazoa; phylum Chordata; class Amphibia; order Anura; family Dendrobatidae; genus Phyllobates; species Phyllobates terribilis. The sequence goes on along the minus strand of NW_027367292.1, from coordinate 11,125 downwards.
GTTTTTCAATGGCAAAAATCAATGAATATTGTAAATGCACAAACAGTAATATCTCCACATTGCAAGGTGCAATTCTGAAATTTTTAGCTTTTTCATGCTAATCCTAGCATGATAAAGAAGATTCAAAGAGAGTGAGATGCCAGCTCCTTTCATTCAGTCAGTAGCTTCAAACATTTCTGGTATATGAAAAACATGTTTTTCAATGGCAAAAATCAATGAATATTGTAAATGCACAAACAGTAATATCTCCACATTGCACGGTGCAATTCTGAAATTTTTAGCTTTTTCCTCCTAATCCTAGCATGATAAAGAAGATTCAAAGAGAGTGAGATGCCAGCTCCTTTCATTCAGTCAGTAGCTTCAAACATTTCTGGTATATGAAAAACATGTTTTTCAATGGCAAAAATCAATGAATATTGTAAATGCACAAACAGTAATATCTCCACATTGCAAGGTGCAATTCTGAAATTTTTTGCTTTTTCCTGCTAATCCTAGCATGATAAAGAAGATTCAAAGAGAGTGAGATGCCAGCTCCTTTCATTCAGTCAGTAGCTTCAAACATTTCTGGTATATGAAAAACATGTTTTTCAATGGCAAAAATCAATGAATATTGTAAATGCACAAACAGTAATATCTCCACATTGCACGGTGCAATTCTGAAATTTTTAGCTTTTTCCTGTTAATCCTAGCATGATAAAGAAGATTCAAAGAGAGTGAGATGCCAGCTCCTTTCATTCAGTCAGTAGCTTCAAACATTTCTGGACGTTTTTCAATGGCAAAAATCAATGAATATTGTAAATGCACAAACAGTAATATCTCCACATTGCAAGGTGCAATTCTGAAATTTTTTGCTTTTTCCTGCTAATCCTAGCATGATAAAGAAGATTCAAAGAGAGTGAGATGCCAGCTCCTTTCATTCAGTCAGTAGCTTAAAACATTTCTGGTATATGAAAAACATGTTTTTCAATGGCAAAAATCAATGAATATTGTAAATGCACAAACAGTAATATCTCCACATTGCACGGTGCAATTCTGAAATTTTTTGCTTTTTCCTGCTAATCCTAGCATGATAAAGAAGATTCAAAGAGAGTGAGATGCCAGCTCCTTTCATTCAGTCAGTAGCTTCAAACATTTCTGGTATATGAAAAACATGTTTTTCAATGGCAAAAATCAATGAATATTGTAAATGCACAAACAGTAATATCTCCACATTGCACGGTGCAATTCTGAAATTTTTAGCTTTTTCCTGCTAATCCTAGCATGATAAAGAAGATTCAAAGAGAGTGAGATGCCAGCTCCTTTCATTCAGTCAGTAGCTTCAAACATTTCTGGTATATGAAAAACATGTTTTTCAATGGCAAAAATCAATGAATATTGTAAATGCACAAACAGTAATATCTCCACATTGCACGGTGCAATTCTGAAATTTTTAGCTTTTTCCTGTTAATCCTAGCATGATAAAGAAGATTCAAAGAGAGTGAGATGCCAGATCCTTTCATTCAGTCAGTAGCTTCAAACATTTCTGGTATATGAAAAACATGTTTTTCAATGGCAAAAATCAATGAATATTGTAAATGCACAAACAGTAATATCTCCACATTGCACGGTGCAATTCTGAAATTTTTAGCTTTTTCCTGTTAATCCTAGCATGATAAAGAAGATTCAAAGAGAGTGAGATGCCAGCTCCTTTCATTCAGTCAGTAGCTTCAAACATTTCTGGACGTTTTTCAATGGCAAAAATCAATGAATATTGTAAATGCACAAACAGTAATATCTCCACATTGCAAGGTGCAATTCTGAAATTTTTTGCTTTTTCCTGCTAATCCTAGCATGATAAAGAAGATTCAAAGAGAGTGAGATGCCAGCTCCTTTCATTCAGTCAGTAGCTTCAAACATTTCTGGTATATGAAAAACATGTTTTTCAATGGCAAAAATCAATGAATATTGTAAATGCACAAACAGTAATATCTCCACATTGCACGGTGCAATTCTGAAATTTTTTGCTTTTTCCTGCTAATCCTAGCATGATAAAGAAGATTCAAAGAGAGTGAGATGCCAGCTCCTTTCATTCAGTCAGTAGCTTCAAACATTTCTGGTATATGAAAAACATGTTTTTCAATGGCAAAAATCAATGAATATTGTAAATGCACAAACAGTAATATCTCCACATTGCACGGTGCAATTCTGAAATTTTTAGCTTTTTCCTGCTAATCCTAGCATGATAAAGAAGATTCAAAGAGAGTGAGATGCCAGCTCCTTTCATTCAGTCAGTAGCTTCAAACATTTCTGGTATATGAAAAACATGTTTTTCAATGGCAAAAATCAATGAATATTGTAAATGCACAAACAGTAATATCTCCACATTGCACGGTGCAATTCTGAAATTTTTAGCTTTTTCCTGTTAATCCTAGCATGATAAAGAAGATTCAAAGAGAGTGAGATGCCAGATCCTTTCATTCAGTCAGTAGCTTCAAACATTTCTGGTATATGAAAAACATGTTTTTCAATGGCAAAAATCAATGAATATTGTAAATGCACAAACAGTAATATCTCCACATTGCACGGTGCAATTCTGAAATTTTTAGCTTTTTCCTGTTAATCCTAGCATGATAAAGAAGATTCAAAGAGAGTGAGATGCCAGCTCCTTTCATTCAGTCAGTAGCTTCAAACATTTCTGGACGTTTTTCAATGGCAAAAATCAATGAATATTGTAAATGCACAAACAGTAATATCTCCACATTGCAAGGTGCAATTCTGAAATTTTTTGCTTTTTCCTGCTAATCCTAGCATGATAAAGAAGATTCAAAGAGAGTGAGATGCCAGCTCCTTTCATTCAGTCAGTAGCTTCAAACATTTCTGGTATATGAAAAACATGTTTTTCAATGGCAAAAATCAATGAATATTGTAAATGCACAAACAGTAATATCTCCACATTGCACGGTGCAATTCTGAAATTTTTTGCTTTTTCCTGCTAATCCTAGCATGATAAAGAAGATTCAAAGAGAGTGAGATGCCAGCTCCTTTCATTCAGTCAGTAGCTTCAAACATTTCTGGTATATGAAAAACATGTTTTTCAATGGCAAAAATCAATGAATATTGTAAATGCACAAACAGTAATATCTCCACATTGCACGGTGCAATTCTGAAATTTTTAGCTTTTTCCTGCTAATCCTAGCATGATAAAGAAGATTCAAAGAGAGTGAGATGCCAGCTCCTTTCATTCAGTCAGTAGCTTCAAACATTTCTGGTATATGAAAAACATGTTTTTCAATGGCAAAAATCAATGAATATTGTAAATGCACAAACAGTAATATCTCCACATTGCACGGTGCAATTCTGAAATTTTTTGCTTTTTCCTGTTAATCCTAGCATGATAAAGAAGATTCAAAGAGAGTGAGATGCCAGCTCCTTTCATTCAGTCAGTAGCTTCAAACATTTCTGGTATATGAAAAACATGTTTTTCAATGGCAAAAATCAATGAATATTGTAAATGCACAAACAGTAATATCTCCACATTGCACGGTGCAATTCTGAAATTTTTAGCTTTTTCCTGTTAATCCTAGCATGATAAAGAAGATTCAAAGAGAGTGAGATGCCAGCTCCTTTCATTCAGTCAGTAGCTTCAAACATTTCTGGACGTTTTTCAATGGCAAAAATCAATGAATATTGTAAATGCACAAACAGTAATATCTCCACATTGCAAGGTGCAATTCTGAAATTTTTTGCTTTTTCCTGCTAATCCTAGCATGATAAAGAAGATTCAAAGAGAGTGAGATGCCAGCTCCTTTCATTCAGTCAGTAGCTTCAAACATTTCTGGTATATGAAAAACATGTTTTTCAATGGCAAAAATCAATGAATATTGTAAATGCACAAACAGTAATATCTCCACATTGCACGGTGCAATTCTGAAATTTTTAGCTTTTTCCTGCTAATCCTAGCATGATAAAGAAGATTCAAAGAGAGTGAGATGCCAGCTCCTTTCATTCAGTCAGTAGCTTCAAACATTTCTGGTATATGAAAAACATGTTTTTCAATGGCAAAAATCAATGAATATTGTAAATGCACAAACAGTAATATCTCCACATTGCACGGTGCAATTCTGAAATTTTTAGCTTTTTCCTGCTAATCCTAGCATGATAAAGAAGATTCAAAGAGAGTGAGATGCCAGCTCCTTTCATTCAGTCAGTAGCTTCAAACATTTCTGGTATATGAAAAACATGTTTTTCAATGGCAAAAATCAATGAATATTGTAAATGCACAAACAGTAATATCTCCACATTGCACGGTGCAATTCTGAAATTTTTAGCTTTTTCCTGCTAATCCTAGCATGATAAAGAAGATTCAAAGAGAGTGAGATGCCAGCTCCTTTCATTCAGTCAGTAGCTTCAAACATTTCTGGTATATGAAAAACATGTTTTTCAATGGCAAAAATCAATGAATATTGTAAATGCACAAACAGTAATATCTCCACATTGCAAGGTGCAATTCTGAAATTTTTTGCTTTTTCCTGTTAATCCTAGCATGATAAAGAAGATTCAAAGAGAGTGAGATGCCAGCTCCTTTCATTCAGTCAGTAGCTTCAAACATTTCTGGACGTTTTTCAATGGCAAAAATCAATGAATATTGTAAATGCACAAACAGTAATATCTCCACATTGCAAGGTGCAATTCTGAAATTTTTTGCTTTTTCCTGTTAATCCTAGCATGATAAAGAAGATTCAAAGAGAGTGAGATGCCAGCTCCTTTCATTCAGTCAGTAGCTTCAAACATTTCTGGTATATGAAAAACATGTTTTTCAATGGCAAAAATCAATGAATATTGTAAATGCACAAACAGTAATATCTCCACATTGCACGGTGCAATTCTGAAATTTTTAGCTTTTTCCTGCTAATCCTAGCATGATAAAGAAGATTCAAAGAGAGTGAGATGCCAGCTCCTTTCATTCAGTCAGTAGCTTCAAACATTTCTGGTATATGAAAAACATGTTTTTCAATGGCAAAAATCAATGAATATTGTAAATGCACAAACAGTAATATCTCCACATTGCAAGGTGCAATTCTGAAATTTTTTGCTTTTTCCTGTTAATCCTAGCATGATAAAGAAGATTCAAAGAGAGTGAGATGCCAGCTCCTTTCATTCAGTCAGTAGCTTCAAACATTTCTGGTATATGAAAAACGTTTTTCAATGGCAAAAATCAATGAATATTGTAAATGCACAAACAGTAATATCTCCACATTGCACGGTGCAATTCTGAAATTTTTAGCTTTTTCCTGTTAATCCTAGCATGATAAAGAAGATTCAAAGAGAGTAAGATGCCAGCTCCTTTCATTCAGTCAGTAGCTTCAAACATTTCTGGACGTTTTTCAATGGCAAAAATCAATGAATATTGTAAATGCACAAACAGTAATATCTCCACATTGCAAGGTGCAATTCTGAAATTTTTTGCTTTTTCCTGCTAATCCTAGCATGATAAAGAAGATTCAAAGAGAGTGAGATGCCAGCTCCTTTCATTCAGTCAGTAGCTTCAAACATTTCTGGTATATGAAAAACATGTTTTTCAATGGCAAAAATCAATGAATATTGTAAATGCACAAACAGTAATATCTCCACATTGCACGGTGCAATTCTGAAATTTTTTGCTTTTTCCTGCTAATCCTAGCATGATAAAGAAGATTCAAAGAGAGTGAGATGCCAGCTCCTTTCATTCAGTCAGTAGCTTCAAACATTTCTGGTATATGAAAAACATGTTTTTCAATGGCAAAAATCAATGAATATTGTAAATGCACAAACAGTAATATCTCCACATTGCACGGTGCAATTCTGAAATTTTTAGCTTTTTCCTGCTAATCCTAGCATGATAAAGAAGATTCAAAGAGAGTGAGATGCCAGCTCCTTTCATTCAGTCAGTAGCTTCAAACATTTCTGGTATATGAAAAACATGTTTTTCAATGGCAAAAATCAATGAATATTGTAAATGCACAAACAGTAATATCTCCACATTGCACGGTGCAATTCTGAAATTTTTTGCTTTTTCCTGTTAATCCTAGCATGATAAAGAAGATTCAAAGAGAGTGAGATGCCAGCTCCTTTCATTCAGTCAGTAGCTTCAAACATTTCTGGTATATGAAAAACATGTTTTTCAATGGCAAAAATCAATGAATATTGTAAATGCACAAACAGTAATATCTCCACATTGCACGGTGCAATTCTGAAATTTTTAGCTTTTTCCTGTTAATCCTAGCATGATAAAGAAGATTCAAAGAGAGTGAGATGCCAGCTCCTTTCATTCAGTCAGTAGCTTCAAACATTTCTGGACGTTTTTCAATGGCAAAAATCAATGAATATTGTAAATGCACAAACAGTAATATCTCCACATTGCAAGGTGCAATTCTGAAATTTTTTGCTTTTTCCTGCTAATCCTAGCATGATAAAGAAGATTCAAAGAGAGTGAGATGCCAGCTCCTTTCATTCAGTCAGTAGCTTCAAACATTTCTGGTATATGAAAAACATGTTTTTCAATGGCAAAAATCAATGAATATTGTAAATGCACAAACAGTAATATCTCCACATTGCACGGTGCAATTCTGAAATTTTTTGCTTTTTCCTGCTAATCCTAGCATGATAAAGAAGATTCAAAGAGAGTGAGATGCCAGCTCCTTTCATTCAGTCAGTAGCTTCAAACATTTCTGGTATATGAAAAACATGTTTTTCAATGGCAAAAATCAATGAATATTGTAAATGCACAAACAGTAATATCTCCACATTGCACGGTGCAATTCTGAAATTTTTAGCTTTTTCCTGCTAATCCTAGCATGATAAAGAAGATTCAAAGAGAGTGAGATGCCAGCTCCTTTCATTCAGTCAGTAGCTTCAAACAGTTCTGGTATATGAAAAACATGTTTTTCAATGGCAAAAATCAATGAATATTGTAAATGCACAAACAGTAATATCTCCACATTGCACGGTGCAATTCTGAAATTTTTTGCTTTTTCCTGTTAATCCTAGCATGATAAAGAAGATTCAAAGAGAGTGAGATGCCAGCTCCTTTCATTCAGTCAGTAGCTTCAAACATTTCTGGTATATGAAAAACATGTTTTTCAATGGCAAAAATCAATGAATATTGTAAATGCACAAACAGTAATATCTCCACATTGCACGGTGCAATTCTGAAATTTTTAGCTTTTTCCTGTTAATCCTAGCATGATAAAGAAGATTCAAAGAGAGTGAGATGCCAGCTCCTTTCATTCAGTCAGTAGCTTCAAACATTTCTGGACGTTTTTCAATGGCAAAAATCAATGAATATTGTAAATGCACAAACAGTAATATCTCCACATTGCAAGGTGCAATTCTGAAATTTTTTGCTTTTTCCTGCTAATCCTAGCATGATAAAGAAGATTCAAAGAGAGTGAGATGCCAGCTCCTTTCATTCAGTCAGTAGCTTCAAACATTTCTGGTATATGAAAAACATGTTTTTCAATGGCAAAAATCAATGAATATTGTAAATGCACAAACAGTAATATCTCCACATTGCACGGTGCAATTCTGAAATTTTTAGCTTTTTCCTGTTAATCCTAGCATGATAAAGAAGATTCAAAGAGAGTGAGATGCCAGCTCCTTTCATTCAGTCAGTAGCTTCAAACATTTCTGGTATATGAAAAACATGTTTTTCAATGGCAAAAATCAATGAATATTGTAAATGCACAAACAGTAATATCTCCACATTGCAAGGTGCAATTCTGAAATTTTTAGCTTTTTCCTGTTAATCCTAGCATGATAAAGAAGATTCAAAGAGAGTGAGATGCCAGCTCCTTTCATTCAGTCAGTAGCTTCAAACATTTCTGGACGTTTTTCAATGGCAAAAATCAATGAATATTGTAAATGCACAAACAGTAATATCTCCACATTGCAAGGTGCAATTCTGAAATTTTTAGCTTTTTCCTGCTAATCCTAGCATGATAAAGAAGATTCAAAGAGAGTGAGATGCCAGCTCCTTTCATTCAGTCAGTAGCTTCAAACATTTCTGGTATATGAAAAACATGTTTTTCAATGGCAAAAATCAATGAATATTGTAAATGCACAAACAGTAATATCTCCACATTGCAAGGTGCAATTCTGAAATTTTTAGCTTTTTCCTGCTAATCCTAGCATGATAAAGAAGATTCAAAGAGAGTGAGATGCCAGCTCCTTTCATTCAGTCAGTAGCTTCAAACATTTCTGGTATATGAAAAACATGTTTTTCAATGGCAAAAATCAATGAATATTGTAAATGCACAAACAGTAATATCTCCACATTGCAAGGTGCAATTCTGAAATTTTTAGCTTTTTCCTGCTAATCCTAGCATGATAAAGAAGATTCAAAGAGAGTGAGATGCCAGCTCCTTTCATTCAGTCAGTAGCTTCAAACATTTCTGGTATATGAAAAACATGTTTTTCAATGGCAAAAATCAATGAATATTGTAAATGCACAAACAGTAATATCTCCACATTGCACGGTGCAATTCTGAAATTTTTTGCTTTTTCCTGCTAATCCTAGCATGATAAAGAAGATTCAAAGAGAGTGAGATGCCAGCTCCTTTCATTCAGTCAGTAGCTTCAAACATTTCTGGTATATGAAAAACATGTTTTTCAATGGCAAAAATCAATGAATATTGTAAATGCACAAACAGTAATATCTCCACATTGCACGGTGCAATTCTGAAATTTTTAGCTTTTTCCTGCTAATCCTAGCATGATAAAGAAGATTCAAAGAGAGTGAGATGCCAGCTCCTTTCATTCAGTCAGTAGCTTCAAACATTTCTGGTATATGAAAAACATGTTTTTCAATGGCAAAAATCAATGAATATTGTAAATGCACAAACAGTAATATCTCCACATTGCACGGTGCAATTCTGAAATTTTTTGCTTTTTCCTGTTAATCCTAGCATGATAAAGAAGATTCAAAGAGAGTGAGATGCCAGCTCCTTTCATTCAGTCAGTAGCTTCAAACATTTCTGGTATATGAAAAACATGTTTTTCAATGGCAAAAATCAATGAATATTGTAAATGCACAAACAGTAATATCTCCACATTGCACGGTGCAATTCTGAAATTTTTAGCTTTTTCCTGTTAATCCTAGCATGATAAAGAAGATTCAAAGAGAGTGAGATGCCAGCTCCTTTCATTCAGTCAGTAGCTTCAAACATTTCTGGACGTTTTTCAATGGCAAAAATCAATGAATATTGTAAATGCACAAACAGTAATATCTCCACATTGCAAGGTGCAATTCTGAAATTTTTTGCTTTTTCCTGCTAATCCTAGCATGATAAAGAAGATTCAAAGAGAGTGAGATGCCAGCTCCTTTCATTCAGTCAGTAGCTTCAAACATTTCTGGTATATGAAAAACATGTTTTTCAATGGCAAAAATCAATGAATATTGTAAATGCACAAACAGTAATATCTCCACATTGCAAGGTGCAATTCTGAAATTTTTAGCTTTTTCCTGCTAATCCTAGCATGATAAAGAAGATTCAAAGAGAGTGAGATGCCAGCTCCTTTCATTCAGTCAGTAGCTTCAAACATTTCTGGTATATGAAAAACATGTTTTTCAATGGCAAAAATCAATGAATATTGTAAATGCACAAACAGTAATATCTCCACATTGCAAGGTGCAATTCTGAAATTTTTTGCTTTTTCCTGCTAATCCTAGCATGATAAAGAAGATTCAAAAAGAGTGAGATGCCAGCTCCTTTCATTCAGTCAGTAGCTTCAAACATTTCTGGTATATGAAAAACATGTTTTTCAATGGCAAAAATCAATGAATATTGTAAATGCACAAACAGTAATATCTCCACATTGCAAGGTGCAATTCTGAAATTTTTTGCTTTTTCCTGCTAATCCTAGCATGATAAAGAAGATTCAAAGAGAGTGAGATGCCAGCTCCTTTCATTCAGTCAGTAGCTTCAAACATTTCTGGTATATGAAAAACATGTTTTTCAATGGCAAAAATCAATGAATATTGTAAATGCACAAACAGTAATATCTCCACATTGCACGGTGCAATTCTGAAATTTTTAGCTTTTTCCTGTTAATCCTAGCATGATAAAGAAGATTCAAAGAGAGTGAGATGCCAGCTCCTTTCATTCAGTCAGTAGCTTCAAACATTTCTGGTATATGAAAAACATGTTTTTCAATGGCAAAAATCAATGAATATTGTAAATGCACAAACAGTAATATCTCCACATTGCAAGGTGCAATTCTGAAATTTTTTGCTTTTTCCTGTTAATCCTAGCATGATAAAGAAGATTCAAAGAGAGTGAGATGCCAGCTCCTTTCATTCAGTCAGTAGCTTCAAACATTTCTGGACGTTTTTCAATGGCAAAAATCAATGAATATTGTAAATGCACAAACAGTAATATCTCCACATTGCAAGGTGCAATTCTGAAATTTTTTGCTTTTTCCTGCTAATCCTAGCATGATAAAGAAGATTCAAAGAGAGTGAGATGCCAGCTCCTTTCATTCAGTCAGTAGCTTCAAACATTTCTGGACGTTTTTCAATGGCAAAAATCAATGAATATTGTAAATGCACAAACAGTAATATCTCCACATTGCACGGTGCAATTCTGAAATTTTTAGCTTTTTCCTGTTAATCCTAGCATGATAAAGAAGATTCAAAGAGAGTGAGATGCCAGCTCCTTTCATTCAGTCAGTAGCTTCAAACATTTCTGGTATATGAAAAACATGTTTTTCAATGGCAAAAATCAATGAATATTGTAAATGCACAAACAGTAATATCTCCACATTGCACGGTGCAATTCTGAAATTTTTTGCTTTTTCCTGCTAATCCTAGCATGATAAAGAAGATTCAAAGAGAGTGAGATGCCAGCTCCTTTCATTCAGTCAGTAGCTTCAAACATTTCTGGTATATGAAAAACATGTTTTTCAATGGCAAAAATCAATGAATATTGTAAATGCACAAACAGTAATATCTCCACATTGCAAGGTGCAATTCTGAAATTTTTAGCTTTTTCCTGTTAATCCTAGCATGATAAAGAAGATTCAAAGAGAGTGAGATGCCAGCTCCTTTCATTCAGTCAGTAGCTTCAAACATTTCTGGTATATGAAAAACATGTTTTTCAATGGCAAAAAT